>NC_089237.1:600000-819780 GCF_963924675.1 Phocoena phocoena
TCAGCACAACCTGCGAGAGCCCCGGGGATCCTCGTCGGGCTGAGAAGCTAAAGCAGACTTCTGGAACACTGGCAAACGCCGCTTCTCTGGGCTGCAGTTCATAACGCGTCCATCTGGAGGGACTCTCGGACAAGGAAAAACCTCACAGGTCTTTTCAATGGCGAGTAAAGCCGGGCCAAAAGGAGGCGGGCACTTTTCAGTAAACGTTAACTGCTCTGAAGAAAGGGTCACTGATCCACAAAGGCTAAAGGACGTGACATGGCCCCAGATTTCAGGGGAAACATACCGGAAAGGACCACTTACACTCGGGAAAGGGCCATTCGCGTGCAGAACCTCTCTGGAGTTCAGGAATAAAATGCAAAGGTGTCATCAGCCACAACGAGCCATTTCTGACTGGGTAACAGTCAAAACTGTGATTCTGTGAACAAACTGGGCTCCTGGTGCTGTTTGCTTTGCTCCGTCTGATCTAATTACAATGCGTCAAGTCTGCTGACACCGTCTGTGTCAAAACCCACAGAATTCCGGATCTGATCTCTTCCATGTTAAGAAAATGTGACCCATATGTTTTGTCCTATTTGCTTCCATTATGGCCAAAGACAAAGGCAAGAAAAATGAGCTACACTAAAAATACAGCTGCTCAGCCCTCCCCCACTGGTACATACATCCGGATTCTGGGACCCTCACTATCTCCCACTTCAGGACCCATTCACTGAATGTTCTGTTTCACTGGTGAGACTCACTATTTGGTGGTCAGAATGTAATTTCTGTCCCAGGAAATCCAGGGGCATTCAATGCCAGGAAACTCGAGTCGGCAACTCTTCAACCAAAATCCCATAAAACTTATGAAAGAGAACCTAGAGGAGTTTGGTGTGAGAAGAGAAAAAGCAACTTTTTGTCCTTGGAAAAGAATCATAAGTATCTCACTACTTTCCTTCTTCCGGTTAGTGGAAAATAATTGCTATTGAAGTTCTATAACCCCGATGTTCCCAAAGGAAATGGAATCTGGTTGTGAGAGAAATAATATTTTCTAGGTTATGAGAGCCCCAAATGATTCTGTATAAACAATGTCAGAAGGTCTTAAGAAACACTTATTTTCCTTATTATGAGAAGAATGGATATACTCATCATTCAAAAACTGAAATACATAAAAGTATAAAGAAGAAAATTAACATCACCGATACTTCCACTGTAAAAGAGCGCCACTGTTGGCACGTTTACTGCTGGGCTCTTTGCTCTGCATGTATCTATACTGAAATATTTATTTTTATAGAATTCCTATCTAGGAACACAGTTCTAGAAACTGCCTTTATAACATAACAAGGCCTGTTTTGAAAGCATTTTAAATGCCTGACACCCCATTTTCCAGCTATATCATAATTTATTTGATCAATTCCCTGTTTCAGGCCATCTATATAGCTAAAATTCTTCACCTTTGTATAAATAACATGGCAACAGATCATCTTCATGCATAAATATCCATCTGAATTTGGTTTCTTCCTCAGGCTACATTATTATTATTAGAAGTGGATCAAAGGGAAAAAATCATTCAAGACGCTGACACGTATTGCCACGTCACTCCCCCAAAGTCATACCGAGGTCTTACGAAGGGTGGGGGGATAAAAATTGACAACAACCCTGTAACTGTGGCTCCTTTATTTGTGAAGTTTAACTCCCCCCTCCCCGAAACGGTTATTTGGCCATTAATATTTCTTTTTTGTGGGGACAGAAGTTTAAAATAACATCGTAATTTTGGCTTCCTTGGTTATTTTTGAGGGTTTTTTTTCCCCTATGGTATTGGGCCATTAGTGTTTCTTTTTCTTTGATTTCCTCCTTGTTCAAGTGTCCTATAGGGTGTTAAAGAATTTTCCTACCAGGTCAGAAGAGTTCTTCAGACATGAAGGAATGGTAACAGCCCTTTGTCATGTTTGCAGCAACTCCATTTAGATTTCATGCTTCTAGAAACACAGCAGCTTAAGTTTTTATACAGTTGGATCTGTCAAAATTTTCCTTTTTTATTTCTTCCATTTCTTTCACCTTCAGAAAATCCTTGCCTTTTCTGCGGTTAGCCAAATAGTAACTTAGGTTTTCTTTTATTATTTTGTTTCTTTTTTTATATTCAACTTTTAAATCCACTGGAAATTTATTTTGGTGTACAGTGTGAGGCAAGATCCAATTTCCTTTTCTCTTCCAAACGTTTAGACAACTTTCCCAACAGCATCCGTGAAATGAGCCCTCCCTTCTCCACTGGATCAGGTGGCTTCTGCCTGTTGGTATCAGGCCATCTCTTTTGTCACACTCAACCTTCTGGGAATTCCTGCAACGAGCCTGCACTTTCAATTGCTCGAGATTCCCAACGCGTTCTGAAATACAGCCTTTTGCATCCAGGTGCCTCGTTTCCTGACTCAGGGCAATTCCACTTCAGCTGCCCTTTTTCTGTTCGCCTGATAAATTTCTGTCCATACTTTATTCTTAGTGTTCGTGGGTCATTTTGCTTTATGCTGATGGGGTTCAGGACACCCCACCCCCAAAAGAGGACACCTTGGCAGACTGCACACTTTCCTCTGAAGGAATCTGAGAAACGGCAGGTGCAGGAAGGGGATGCTGACCTTTCCCGTCTCCCGTGAAGCAGGTCTTCAGACCCTCATGTGAGAAGTGCCTTCCCCAGACCTGGAGGAGAGGGGCATCCTTATCTCCAGACGGTGAATGACTGGGAGGGATGCGGACGGACAGGCCTCACGAAGCACCCACCCCCACCCCCAGCTCACTGCTCTGAGATCATCTCCTCCGTCCTTTATTTTTCCACGACTTTCCACTTTTCATTAAACCTGGTACAAAAACACTCCGGTTTAACAGTTTCTTTGGGTCTTTATTGCCTTACGGAGGCCCCTGTGTCATGTAACATTTACATTAAAGAAATGGGTTTGTTTTTCTTTTGTTAATTTGTCTTTCGTTACAGAGCCCCAGCCGAGAAGCCGGAAGGGTAGAAAGAGAAAGATTTTTCTCCTGTCCTACAAGGTTCAAATTCCATTAATAGAAATATGCATAGCTGATTTTTTTTTTAATCTGAAAACTATGGTAAGTTTAAAACTGTATTTTAAGCACAAGTCTGTGCCTGATGAAACATTCAGAACTTTGGACATATTAAAACCCCCATAATAACCCTACTTGGAATCCACGGTTTGTAGACGGGGAAGCTGAGACTGAGAGGGATTCAGGGGTACCTGGCACGGGTTACCAGCTAGTGGGGAGAGGGGGATTCCAGCACATTCTTAAACTCGATTCTGAACGGCCTCTGCCCACTTTTGTTATCGATCACTCTTTCGCCTCCTTATTTGTTGTTTTCAGTCCTCTGTTATACGGTGCTTCGTTTGCCTTAATCGTTTCCAGAAATTTTAGAAACTATAAATCTTGCTTTAATTCTACTGATGACCGTCTTAAAAATTCAGCCCCATTTAAAAAAATTCTACATTTCTCTGACTGTCAAAGAGTAAGACAGGATCTTCTGCCCACCTCCCTCCCGTGTCTGAAGACTTGTGCGTGCTACGTTCTACTACCTCATCCCTCACGTATCACCACCCATCCCATTTTCCATCTTTGTTACCATAAAATTGTCTAGATTTTGGGATTCCTAATCATTGTTATGATTTTTATATGATTTATAGTTTTTTGTATTTTTCACATCAAGATGTCCAGCCGATTTTAATGCTACTGCTTTATCCTTATGTATTGTGACCTTCCTGTTCCGGAACTTGAAATTTTGCTTCCCCCTCATCTTGCAGTCCTCTTTAGCTGGGCTTTAAATAACTTGTTTTCAAGAGAGGCATGTGGGTGGTGTATCTTCTGAGCCCTCGCATAGATGAGAATATGTGCTACGAACGGCAGTTTGGCTGGGTGAAAAATCTGGGGGGAAAACTCTGTTTCTCCAAACTCTTTAAGTGATGCTTCTTTCTCATTGTCCTTCATCCTGGAAATCATTCCTAAATATGGGGGGGGGGGGCGGTCACAGGACACCATGGGGAAGATGACAGCTGTGGCCGCTCTCCCTCCCAGAATGCAGATACAAAATTCTGCACATAGTTTTGGAGGCTCCCCTGACCCCCGAGAGCTGGGGTGGGGAAGGGCTGGGAGTGAGGCTGCAGGTGCGGCCACAGGTCTGCAGTCGAGCTCAACACTCCACCTCTACTACTCGGAGGTACTTCATACAGATCATCTAGAAAGACAGAATCAGACTGGGGGAAGATAACTCTGCGAAGAATTAGGATAAAGGGACTTGTAGAATTTCGGAGCTAAAATGAAGTGATTTCTTGTCCCTCAGAAACAAAGCGCTGAGGGAAGCACAGGTCATCTTTGGATATCAACGAACTCCAGGCTCTTTCAACACTGGATCAGAGGAGAGCTTGGCAAAGTCCCCTGAGAAGACAGAAGGTTCCCAGACGTGTAAGACCGGCCGCTGTCCAGCATGAGTACGTTCAAATAAGACAGAGAAAGCCGAGGTGCTGAGGCAAACGCCAGGGATGCCTGCGAAAAGGCCCACAGAGAAGCGTCTATTCAACCTCAAGGGCCTCTGGCCCCAGGAGCACAGCTGCCTCTGTCCTGAGATAAATGTTAAATCTCAGCCAGATGCCATGAAACATTTACCCAGTTCCCTTGTTATAATTCCACGTTCACTTGGCAGTGTCCTGAGCCCCCTGACGTCTGTCTACTGGGAAAGAAGGCACCTCCCCAGGGGGTTTCTGCCGTTCACAGTCTACGGGACAGTGTTTCACACGGCGAATCAATAAAATGGGTTCATTACAAGTTGCCTTCTGGGTATCTTGACTACACTGGAGAGATTGCTCTGATCAAGCCGACAGACACGTGGACACCGTAAATTAACTGGCATCCTGGTGTATTAGTCGGCCAGGACTACCCTGGAATTGGCCTCCAGGGGCTGGGGCGGGGCCGCCTCTGGGTGAGCCGTGCAGCCTTAGGATAAAAGGCCAGAATCGGCAGCTACCCCCCTCCCAACACTCGCTCCTGCCTTTAGACCCTGCTGCGTTTCCACATGTGCGTCTGTTTGGGGAGTGGAGGGCTCTGATCCTAATAACTCCCTGCCCCCCAACCCCATCCCAAACATGCGGGCATCGTTTTTTTGTTTTTTGGTTTATTTACTTATTTTTCTGTTACTTTCCTGATTTTGCGGTACACCTCCCTGGGCCTGTATGCTTTGCCAGCTGACCGTTTCAACCTCTTGTGTTGCTGACTGCACTAGAAATCGGAGAAAAGCCTTTCTCTGCCCTTTTCAAAACTTCAGCTGTTCAGTTTGATGGAGAAATTTTTCTCTATTGAAAAGTAATAAAAATGAAAATGTCTCAGGATCTAGAAACAGAGCAGTTGGACATATCAACTGACGTTTTCTTAAACTGTTTTACCGTCTCAACATTGCACTTAAAAATTGTTTTTTATCGGGGTAGAGCTGTTTCACAATGTTGTGTTAGTTTCTACCGTACAGCGAAGTGGAGTTCCCGTGCTGTACGGCAGGTTCTTATTAGTTATCTATTTTGTATACATTAGTGTATCTATGTCAATCCCGATCTCCCAATTCATCCCACCCCCAACCCCTGCTTTGTTATAAGAAAACGGAATCTACTCCGAGACTAGACACACACAGGGCCGCAGTTTCCCAGCGTTACCGTGCGTGAGAATCACCCTGGAGAGCTCACTCACAAGCCGCGCGCAGGCTCCGCTCTTAGGGAACCGGACGCTGGCGTCTGGGGTGGGTGTGGCGGGCTGCGTACGGAGCAGCATCGGGCTTTGTGCACCTGGCGCGGAGGAGGGAGCTTCTGTCTAACACAGGGACTGAGACGAAACCCATCAAACTGGGAGAACCCTGGCATCCCGCCTCCCAAATTTCCAATCGCAGAGCATCAAAGTACCGCAAAGAGAAAGAGCTACAGCAACACATGGGTAAGCGCAGGTAGCTAGGAGAGAGGGGACGGTGTCATTCCTGGGCTCGCTGCTGGCACCAGAGAGAACTGTCCCATGTGCATTTCTGGCTGCATAATTACCATCTCCTCCGTGCCGCGCCTCTCCCCGGGCTGACAGAACATTTCTTTACTCAGAGCAACAAGGTGATGAGACCCAAGAGGAACTTGGTGGGAACCAGAACTTGGTCTGGGGACCCATCTCCACGAAGGGAGGCTTAAGCCTGAGTAACTGAGGGGGGAACTTGAGTAAATGGGGGGGGGTGGAAGGTACCTCCCCCTGCCCCTCCCTCGGCCGCCCCCCTCCACCTGATGACTTCCCCTCATCCGTGCTGAAAACAGACTGAGCTGAACTGAAAATAACCGAGGAGATTAAATGAAATTACATCAGGCCTGGCTCCCAGGCAGTTGCTAACAAGATCATAAGCGTTCACATCAGCGTGGCAGACAAAGACAAAAATGTTTGCTGGCTCTCTTTTTTTTTCCCCACCCTGAAGTAGCCAAACCCTCAAGAGACAAGGCCCAATGAAACCAACCTTCTTTCTATCAGCTTTACGTGAGGTTACTGGCAGGATGTGCTCTCGCTGGCTCCGCTGAGGGAGCCCCATCTTCGCAGGGCGGGGTGGCCTTTGCTAGGCTTCCCCACCAGGAATGCGATGGCTGAGCATCACGTGTGACACCTGCTTAGCTGGCAGGGAAAGGGTTCAACTGTCCCAGACCAACAACTCTCCCCTACACTCCTGGTCACCGGAGATGGGCTCGGAGCTGACTCTCTTAGGGGCATACTCGTCAGGGGCTACCGGAGGCCTCGGGCCAACAGGGGACTGGTATTAGTATTTGCTTCTGGAAGATGACGGTCCTCAGAGAGAAAGACAACATAACAACAAGCCATTCCCCTCGGCCCTCTGTCTCTTGCTCTACCACGGTCTTGAATCTGAGAATACAAAGCTGAAGATAAAACATTAATTAAACTTCCCACGTCGGGGCTAAGAGATTTTCACCTGGAAAAGCCTCTTATCACCTCACCTCCAGTTTTAAAAGAATCTGGATGTTCTTATTACCTTTGGGATCTTTCTCCGACTGAGCCCATCTGTCAACACTTCAGACCTTCCCAAGGCGACCACGTGCATCAAACCTAACGTGAGACTAAATTAACTCCCGAAAGAGGCAAGGCTGGGAGCCAAGTATCTTGGATGTAAAACTTAATCTGGTGAAATAAGCAAGCTGTTCGTACACCACTGGGCCACCACCTACTCGACAAGACCGCCAGGGGGAGGGAGATCCAACGGGCAGACATACAGTGGCAGGACCCTCAGGCCAGAGAGCCGGCACGGGGTGAAGATTCCGTTCCCCGCGAGGTTTTAGGAGGTGGGCATTTGAGATCTAAGTGCTGTGGCAAGGATGCAATGGGGAGGGGACTCGCCATCCACAGCTAAACCGCCACAGTTTACAAGCAGGAGAAAGAAGCCACGTCACTGAGCTTGGAGACCAGGGTGCTCTTGCCTTCAGGAAATGACACTGGCGACCCTCTGCCCCTCATCCTGGTCTTGCTGCTTCCCACAAGCACCCAGTGCACTCAGTATAGAAAGCTATGTTCAAATCACTGCACAGAGAGCCCCGCACGAGGGACAATCCACAGGAAGACACGCTGCTAGCTAGTACACACTTGACAGCTCTGCCACAGACAGGTCAGGATGTCAATGATGACTCGTCCCTTGGAGAACGTGCAACCTCTTTCTTGGTGGATGGGTGTCTCTCTGAAGGACCCCAAGAGTCATGCGGCTTTAATAATTTGCCTAAAACAGGATCATTTCCATGTGATCCAGATACAGGGCTAAAATGGGAAGAGTTGCTTTGGATTTGGGAGGTAGCAGCACAGTATAAAGCTGGGTCTTTTTTACGCAGTGCTCGCTGGGCTCTTCTAACATCCTCCTCCTCTGCTCAACGCCCACCTCTTAGAAACAAATTCAGGGCACTGAGTACAGTAGATAAGACGCCGTCTCGGACCTCAAAGGGCTAATGGTCTGGTAGCAAGAGATCAGCAGGCAGATAAACATAAAACCACAAAATAAATGTTAGAAAGGGCGTGGGGAGAAACTGGGCCATTGTAGGCGGGGCACAGAATGGTAGGAGGGGCTTCATGAAGGGAACTGGGGCTGAGGGTTAAACAATACTCCTGATGGAGCAGGGTAAACAGCACAAGCAAAGATGAGCAGGTGGGAACCAGCCTGCCCCCTGGGGAAACGGCACGTAGCTTTTCTTCACGATGCGAATGCGGAGTGCCAAGGTGTGGGCGGGGCACGGGAGGGACCAGACTGCAGAGGCAGGCAAAGTACCGGCTGCTGAAGGGGTCACACAGACGTACGGCACCTGATATTTAGGAATGGCCAACCAAGGAAGAAGACAGAGTAGATAAATCCATGGAAAACACACCAGGGCTTCCCTGGTGGCGCAGTGGTTGAGAGTCCGCCTGCCGATGAAGGGGACGCGGGTTCGTGCCCCGGTCCGGGAAGATCCCACGTGCCGCGGAGCGGCTGGGCCCGTGAGCCGTGGCTGCTGAGCCTGTGCTCCGCAACGGGAGAGGCCACAGCAGTGAGAGGCCCGCGTACCGCAAAAAAAAAAAGAAAAAAAAGAAAACACACCAGTGGTCAGCACATGCATCTGAATGTGGCAGTGTGCAAGCACTCCTCTGGGACAAGCTTGCTGCTAGGTGCTTTTAGCTCCAAGGCAGTTCCTGTTTTCTTTTGCAAAGGCTGTGCCTGGATGTTAAGCCCCGGCCAAGCTAGAGATGGCTTCTTCCAAGACTGAGAATTCGAGAGCAAGGGTGAGGCCGCGACGGCGAGGCAGGCTGACAAAGGACACAGCCGTCGCGTCTGGCCCACTCCTGCACGATCGGTCGGCACACATCTTGACGGGTGTTCGTTTCCATCCTTCTTGCCCATTTCAGGTCTCCACCCTGAGGCAGGGAGGAGTTCGGCTGGGTTCCCTGTTGCCATTTTTATCGCCAGCTGTTATCTAAACCCTGGAAAAGGGGGTTCTGGGGGTCATGACGACAGTGCCAAGGGCCAGCTCAGGGTGGCCTCACCTGTTCACTGGAAGATGGAAACACGAAATGGCCAACACTGTAGCCACACAGTGTGGGCCTATCTGTAGTAAGGGAAGGGAGTTGCGATGGGCACACATCTGCCCTCGGCCAGAGCCAGGAGCCGGCAGGGTAAGGGGGTGGGAGGCGTGGGCCTGGGCACCAGCGTCAGGATGGCCTCCATTCAGCAGCCGGGGGACCTGGGCAGGTCACGCAAGCTCTCGCAGCCTGTGTCTGTGGGACAGAATGACGACAAGGATGAGAGCACTCTTCCGGAGGGGTCGTCGTGATAACAGGAAAGCATCCAACCAGGGCTAGGGACGTGGAAGGGGCTCGGGACGTGGAAGGGGCTCAACAAGCACTGGTTTCTCCTCTCATAGGACCCAGGCCCTCCGGCAGCACCCGCGGCTCCCGTGGTGTGCACTACGTCCCCCTTTCCCACAGCGGCTCACCGTGTTCCGACCAGCTGGCTACTGGCATCCCCGTCAGGAGCTCGGAGGCTGGTTCATCTGGGGCTTCCTTCCAGCCCACAGGGATTTCTACAGAGGGCGTTTAAGGGCTGTACCCACCAGAACAGGAAGCTCCAACCTAACAGAGCTCAACTGTTTGGAGGTTTGGTTGATTTGAAAATTTTCACTAGTGATTAACGTTCGCCTCACAGGCTTTGTGTGCGCGCGTGTATTTCACACGCACTTTCAGCGTTTCGTGCTTGCTGAACCATTTGGAAGTGAGTTTCAGACGTCAGGGAAAATCGCCCCTCAACTATTTCAGCATCTCCCCCATAGCCACATTGCCACAACCACCCAGAAACGTCGTGTGGATCCAAAACCACTATCTAAAGGGTGGTCCAGACTCGGATTTCTGCGCTGCTCCCCAGACGTCCTATAGAATTGTTATTTTCTTGGGTCACAGATTGTGCTCGATTATCAGGTCTCTTTAGTTTCCTTTAGTCAAGAACAGTCCCCTTGACGGTTTTTGTTTTTCACAATAATAACATTTTTGAAAAGTCCCAGTCGGTTACCAAGCAGAACGTCCCAATATCTGGATTTGTCTACCTTTTTTTTTTCCCTCATTAGATTCGGGTAATACAGTTTTGGCTCCAATACTGGACGGGCGCATGACACTGTGTACTTTCTATTACATCCCGTCAGGAGCAGCGTCCTTTCGGTTTGCCACATCATGGAGGAGGCTGAGTATGACCGGGAAGGTGCCACGTACCAAACGGGCAACATGGCTACACAGGAAAACATTTAGTCCAGGTACCAGCATTCTGACTACATACCCTCGACGGGGCATCGCCTGAGGCTTTATTTAAAATGGCAATAAATTCTTGAGCTTTATGGAGTAGGCTCGTTCTTGGTAGAGGTGTTGCTCTACTGATTCCGAAACTGCTGCACGTGATGTGGGGTAGGGCAAACAAATGGGCATGCTGACATCACTGGGGACCAGGGGTCTTACTGAGGGAGGATGGAGAATCAGTGAGGACTGGGAAAGGTGGAGAAGAACTCCGGTCCAGGATCAGAGCCAGAGGCAGCAGTGGGAGGTCATAAGAAAAAAACCTGCCTCTGTCTACTGGAAGCGCTTAGAGGCAGTAGCACCCTGGGAGCCCCAAGCACCCCCAGAACCCCGACTTTGGATTCTTATCATCACTCCCATTTAAAAAAAACTCCAGTGTTCCTCAGAGAAAGGAGGCTCCAGAAAGAAAGGAAGTACTGAAAAAATGGACGGGTCACGTCAAGGGGATGCAGAGCCAGCACGAAGGGGCTCCCGCTGGCCATATTTTGAACAATTTGAACATTTTAAAAAGACACTAAAAAAGAAATAGTGACCTCAAATTGCTACTTAAAAAAACTGTAGGGAGACATAAAGGGAAAGCTTTTCTTTCAGATGAATGCCGGCTACTGAACGTTGAAGCAATTACAGAACTAGAAAATCACCATTTTGCAACCGTCAGTATAATAACTGATTAAGGCTCGACCACGGCTGCCAAAACCATGAGACAAAAAGTTGCTGGTCTCCAAGTACAACATCCAGCCCCCTCATTAATTATGAGTTTAAAGAAGGTAACTTTGCAGTGGAGGGATCTGATGAAAATACCTTAACCAGGTGATCAAAGGTAGCATCACCGGTAATGGACAATCTGGATATACTTGAGGGGAAGCAGCTGCCTGAGGACCCCTCTCTATCCCAAAGCGAAGGACCAGCCACAACAGCTGCGTCACCTTTTGGCTGTTGAGCTGGATCTGATTCCCACAGCCAAGCTTTTATTTAATAGAAATGACCTCCAACTAATACCTTTCCCGCTCTGCAAGCGGCTTGGTCCAACTGCTCCTTGCTGGCAGCCCCAAACAGGTTACTACACTCCCAGGCCTTCCTGCCGGGGGCGGCAGGGCGGGGGGAGGGCATCTGAGCAAAGCTCTGAGGTGACCGATGGGCCGCCTGCCACGCCTCCTGTCCCGGAATCGACAAAGAAAGTCGAGGGTCACAGTGAACCTCGGGGTCACGCCTGGAGTTCAGGGTGGGAGGGTGATGCTCTGTCCTTGCTGAAAACACAGCCACCCGGAACTGTAAATGCTCCTGCTAGAGAAAGAAGTATTTAACTGGGAACTATTACCCCGTGACTCCTATGACCCGTGCAATCTGTAAACTGTGATGACTGTAGCCCTAACCCCTTGAAAATGGAGAGAAGTTTCCCCCCAGCTTTCCCCACGGCGCACTCAAAATCCCTGAAATCCTGGACTGGGTCAAGCTTCCTGAACACACCAAGCACTTCTGCGGCCCAGCATCTTTCCTTGAAGTGTCCTCTCCCCATGAGGACTATGTCTTCCTTACCTTAGCACCCCCAGGGCCTCGCAGAGAGCCTGACACACAGCTTATAAATGGATAACACACAGTCGGATCAAAGAATGAATGATTATTATGCAAAGCTGCCTCACCGCCTTGACTCCATCCCAATGACGCTATTAAAAAGTGGAAGAACACACAGAGGGAGCAGTATTCTTTAAACCGACAACCGCATGAGGGCAAAGTCCCGACACAGAGCTAGAAGAGAGACACAGGACGCGATCTGTAGGCCGCTGGGACCTGCAGGAAGTGCCCCCCAACCCTGCAACTCCATTTAGAAGTTCATCTCCATAACTTAACAACCCAAAGTAGCTGAGAAAATCAGACTCCTCTGCAGTCATCTATGTGGGGAAGAGATGTACTCCCGAAACAGCTGCGAAGCATACGATGTTCTTCCCATTTACTGACAACATTAACTTGAAAATTCGTCCCCACGAGTGGTACTGCTGAGTTCGTACCACTCCTCCAAACCAGATAAAAAGTACACAAGAATGTAGGAAACCTATTAAAATCGCACACTGAACGAAAAAAAATTATGACACTGTTCAGATAACATCAGCACCACTGCCCAAAGGCAAAAAATAAAAGTACACCACAAAAGCGGAGGCCTTTCCCAGAAATACCGTACCAATCTCGAAAGGAAACTGATCTCTGATTTCAAAAGGGTGATTCCATCCCAGGAGTCCGCTGGGAATTTCTACTTTACTTTGGGAATTCTTTTCAATTTGAGTGATTCTGCACAGGTCAAATGGAAATGGAGCCAATCTAACAATTAACACAGGTGCTTCGGGTTTAAGTGCATTTTCCAAGACATGACTTGCATTGGTATCATAAGCCCTGCTCGTGATGGTTTACTGTTTAGATGTGCGTTCCCGTTAAGGCCGGCTAATTCCTCTACCCCATCTCAGCCATCAGCTGCAGGTCTCTTCCCTCCGGCCTCTCAAACACCTACAGTCCTTCAGCCTCTTCCTCCGCGGGGTCCTTCCCTCCCCACGCCGTACGCCCCAGCACCTCCCACGTGACTGTCTGGCACCCACGTAACTGAGCATTTCATTATACGTGGACTTGGTTTGTTCTTTAATTCCTCCACATGTTACACTTTTCTCCCCTGGTCCCAAGTCCCACGTTTAGACCTTCTGTCACCTCAGAGAAGCTGTGGGGTGTCGAGCGTGGGTTTGCTATTCATCCAGAGGAGCCTCTTTAATTAGCAAGAGAGACCTGGGAGGCTGACAGCATTGGGGTGCAGGGGTCAGATAGGGCTCAGGCCGCCTCCCTTCACTTTCCGCCTCGGAACTCGGAGCAATTTCCTTCCCCCACCACGTTATCTCCTTTCCTCATCTTGAAAATGAGGGCAAGAACAGTACGCTGTGGTATAATTCTTGAGGGGTCAGGGAAACAATGACTACGAAAGCACTCGGCATGGGGAAAGGTCCAGTCCTGTGGACAGCAGTACGTACACGGCAAGGACCCGGTCAATGGCAGCTGTTGCTATGGAAACCGTCTGTCCAGACACCCACACGCAAGTGCCAGACCCGCTGGGTGAGGAGGGGAACAGGCAGGTGATGCGGGAAGGGTGTTAGGTACCGCGAGGGAGGGGCCCTGCCCTGTGTTCCTCGCCAGCCTTTTATACTGGAATAAGGAAGCCTGAGGTCTTCTCTTTGACTCTTTAAAACCACTTCTAGTGACTAACATAGGTACCTATTGTTCACAAATTTATCGGGTACTATTGAAAAATGTGACTACATTGATGCCTAAAGTATGGTTACGTAAGGACGTGACTATCAGGGGCTGCTGGGTGAAAGGTGTAGCGAACTCTGTGTTACTTTTTTTTTTGCGGTACGCGGGCCTCTCACTGTTGTGGCCTCTCCCGTTGTGGAGCACAGGCTCCGGACGCGCAGGCTCAGCGGCCATGGCTCATGGGCCCAGCCGCTCTGCAGCATGTGGGATCCTCCCGGACCGGGGCATGAACCCGTGTCCCCTGCATCGGCAGGCGGACTCTCAACCACTGTGCCACCAGGGAAACCCTCTGTGTTACTTTTGTGACTTTTTTTGTACCATAAGCTCTACTCGTTATGGTTTATTGTTTATATTTCTGTTCTCCTTGAAGCCAGGCTAATTCTGATTCTGAAAATCTAAAATTACTCTAAAAGTCTTAAGGAAATGATTACTAATGGGTTATTTCCTTTAGTTTGGATGTCTATATTTAGGACTGAATTTCCTGCACACAAATAACTACTGTATTTTTAAGTTAGATTTGCTGTGGACTGAATGTTTGTGCCTCCAAGTTTGTATGTGGAAGCCCTAACCTCCTACGGTGATGGTACAGGAGGTGGGGCCTTGGGAGGCGATGAGGTCATGAGGGTGAGGCCCTCAGGATGGGATCAGTGCCCTTAGGAGACACCACTGAGTTTGCTTCCTTCCTCCCTCTTCCCACTCCCAGACTCTCTCTCTCTCTCTCTCTATCTCTCTCTTTGTCTCTGTCTCTCTCTCTGTCTCTCTGTCTGTCTCTCTCTCTCTGCCCCCCACTCCCAAGTGAAGACACAGCCAGAAGGCAGCCCCTGCAAGCCAGGAGGAGATTTCTCTCCAGAAACCAAACTGGTGGCACCTTGATCTTGAACTTCCCAGCCTCCAGAACCAAGAGAAATTCAGTCCATGGTATTTATTATAGCAGCCTGAACTAAGATAAGATTCCAGTTCCTACTGGTACTGTCATTAAAATATCTCTACTTCTATCAGTTGAATATGTAACCATTAAAGTGACCATCTGTGTGACTTTGGGCAAGTTATTTAATTTCTTTGTGCCTTGGTTTCTTCATCTATAAGGATAATAAGCTTTCGTACAGGTTTAAATAAGTCAATTATGTGTGCTTCGAAGGTGGCCCTTTCGTGGGAAGTGCTCAGTCACTGAGAGCTGCCGCTGCCGCTGCTACAGAAAAGCACTGCTGAGTTCATGGTCTCTGCACAAACGTGCAGACTCGCTCTCGAGACGTGACCTAGATTGCAGCCGTAGGTTACACTGGTTGGCTTTCATGCATGAAAAGTCTCCAACTCAGGGAGGGTGTCTTCCCTTAAGATGATTCCACAGTTGTGAGTCAAGTTCAACTCTTGGCAATGTTGGAGTGATTAGCATAGGAGTCCCAGGAGGATACACCTGGCTGTCCGTCCCCTGCAAGGTGGGTCTTTCTCTCGTACCGTGTGCCACCCCAGACAGCGCATCTGTGCCCCTCTGTGCAGTTTCACACCTGCAAGCCTCCTGAGGCTCACAGAAGAGCCTGGAACACTCAGGCAGCGCCACATGGAGAAGGCACGGGCCGGTCTAGCACGCACAGTCTGTTTTGTACTCAGAAGCAAAGGAGTGCGAGCTGAACGCTGAAATCCCTGCCAGGCAGTCCAGCCCTCAGGGAGCTGGGGCCCTCCCGGCTGAGCTCCGACTGTCCCCTGTGTGTCCACCACATCACCATGGCTGTGGGTCGCTGTAAAGCCTGGGAGAAGCGCGGCGCTGTTCAGCCAACAGGCATTCTGCTGCGATCCCTCACCACTTTTACTCAGTCTCTGTTTTATGGTAATTTTCTCTGAAACTGCATGCTCCCTGCCCCCAGGACGGGACTTTGATCATGAGGGAGCCGTAGTAAAAAAGAGAGAGAAATAAGCCTGGGGCTGTGACGGTGCAGCATCCGTCCAATCAAAGGGAACGCAGGCGAGAACCGCAGCCCCAAGCTCAAGGGGGCAGGCAGGATGGTTTTGAGAAAATCAAGGAACTTCTCTGAAACACAAAGGCACCAGGGGTCCTGTGTCTGTGACGGGGATTTTATGCACAGTCCCATTCTGACCATTAGCCGTGTGTGGTTCGTTTCATCAGGTTACCCAGCCACAAAGTGTGTGGACCCTCTCCTCGCAACACCTCAAAACCCTGTTTGATGTTCCCTGAATTCTTACCTGACAGGACAGCACTGGGTAGAAAACTGGATTGTTTTCCAAGGAAAAAAATAGTGAGGATGTTCCCCAAAGTGAGCTTTCTCTGGGACTCCTCCCCCCACCCCACCCCCGCTTTTTCCTTAAACAGACCCTTCAAGTCTTTTTTTTCCTATAACATCTTCTGTCATTTACAAGAAAATTAAGTCAGTTTTTCCACTTTTAAATACAAATGGGAACACAGTACGTTTGCTGATCTGATGAGAATAAATGTCCTGGTCCAGGAGACGGCAGTGTACGGTACGGGTGGTACCCGAGAGGCCTCCAGAGCAAGGAAACGAGGCTGCCACCTGAGACTATAAACCGTAATCAGCACAGAGGGCGTCACCTGGAGGACCCTCGGCTGAGTGTGCATTTGGCGGGAAACCAAAGGAAAAGCTGTGCTGTGACAGTGCGCACCCTGACACGGCCCGGAGGAGGGGCGCCTGGCCTGGGGACATGGAATTCTGGTGCCTCAGCCGTCTTGTCTGTGAGGTGCAGGTGGTGTGATGGTTAGAAGCACGGGGTCTGTTACTATGAGACACTGCAGGGTTCCCATTTCTCTGTGCCTCGGTTTCCTCTTCTGGAAAATGAGGCTAATGATCTAGCAGTTGTGAGAAGCAGATAAATTAATCTGTGTGGATTTCTCAGCACCGCACCCAACTCAGAGGAGGCGTAAATACTCGAGGCAGCTGCTGTTACCATCACGGCGGGCCCATCAGGTCATCACAGCCCGACGCCCTTAAACACCTGGATCAGCCATCGCCCGCCCTCGCCCGGGTTCCACCTTCACCCGTGGCGTCTTGCTTAGTGGCTTCTGGTGTGCCCATCACCAGGGGGACAGAACACTTCATCCGCACGGCCGTGGCGACCCTGACTGACGCTGAGCATGTGGGGATCCGGGAGGCATGTTCATGAGACCCCGTGGCTCTGCGTCCGAGCAGCCCGGGTCTTGGCCTGCCCTTGATCCGAAGTACACGGAGCACCACACACCTCACACCCGTCCGAGACTGCCTTACCTGTGACGTGGAGCTTTTCCTCGGTGACCTCGGCCTTCAGGTAGATCCGGCCCCTCTTCTCCGTGTGGTCCATCCCGCAGAGGCTGGGGACGTTTATCACGCACTGCTTGTGCACGTTCATATCACAGGCTGTGAGTCAAGAAAGCAAAGGGTGAGGCTGGGCGTGTGGCCTGGAAACATCCCTCCCTCGGTGTTTTGGCTGCATGAACAGAAGTGAAAATGAGCCACCCTCTAACTCGATACTCTGCTATAATGCTTTTGGTGACATAAAGAACGGTTAGCAGATGTCCCTTACAGCACAGGCTGCATGACAGTGACAGCGTCCTTAAAATACTCGATCCATACTTGTCCAGTCTTAACTGAAGCAAGACACCCCCCTGTCTTCTGTGAATGCTTCCAATACATAACAGCATACAAAATCCACATAGGTAAATGCATGTAGAGCACAGACTAATTACTATTTTATGTACACAGAGGCAAATGACATGCACATTTTAAACAGACGATTCTTTCTGCCGAAGAATTTCTTATGCCTTTCTGAGAATTTGCAGGTTGAGTAAAGGAAATTCAGAAAATGTTCCTTTCCTCAGTAAACCGTATTTCCAAGGAGGCTTAAGTGCATTGCTTTTGTTTGTTGCTGTTTTTAAAAGAACCTGTGCTTGATATGTTAAACCTGTCTTCAGATATTTAAATATTATTCTGAGTAAAACAAATACACGCCTGGCATAAGCCATTTCTCACCAGCCGACATTACGTGGGCGAGAAGGGGCGGGGGAGGATTAAAAAAAGATCAGTCTTATTGTAATGGACTAAAGGAACCCTGAAGAGAGTCCGGTGCACTGAGCACAAACAGAAGACTGTGTAGGTGTTTCAGCTCTACTGGACCTGTACCTTCAGGTTTCCAGAAGGAGGGGCGGCCCTGGGACGCTTGTGAATCCTGCAGGGGATGCTACAAGGCTCTTCTGAGCCTTCATGCCCCTTTCACCTTCAGTGGTTAATTTTAACGTGGTGAACTAAATAGCAAGAAGCATCATGGACAACGGATCTCGGCTACGATTATTAAACACCGAGAGCAGGAAAAGGGATACAACGAGGGAAGCACAATTAATGTGGATTCACTCCCAAAGGGAAGCGTTCAAAATCACGTACCCTGATCCGGCCAATACAAAGCCTCTTGAAAAGCTGTGCTATGACCCGCATTGACCAAATCACGTGTTCAAGTACTTGGGCAGAGCGTGCAACTTAAGGGAATAAATGCCAGACCTCTGGAAAGGACGTGGACCTCAGGGGGGGCGTGGGAGGTGAAAGGGCCCTGGGCTGTACCTTTGTCTCGGCGCTACCGTCCGCGGCTTGTATCGTACATCCTGGGAAGCTCATTGGCTTTCCAACTCCCTTTCCTACTCCGCAAACTAAGAGGCCTGCACAAGTGGTTGCTGACTTCCTTTGCACCGAGCAGAAGTGTCTACAGCATCATAACCTACTGTGTGCAAGGGCAGAGGAAGAGGGTTCTTCTCTGCAGAAGTGGCTCTGGCTGGGGGGTGCTCTGGGTCCTGGCACCCATCTGCTTATTTTCCTGTGTCCCCCAGGAAGGAGCACAGGCAGCCGCCCCAGAAACCCTAGGACTCCAAGGCAAAGAGCTTAAAACAAAACACACTGGTTTTCAAAACTTTTACTGACAGAACCCATTTTACAACTAAAATGTTATTAAGCAGGATCCTAACCTACAAACCAGATGAGTGTCATTTCATTAGCATACACTTAGTTGATAAATTCAAATCTATACCACTTATTTACGATAAAGACATTCCTGGATAACCGAGAAAGGCCTCTGATGCGAACAAAACTTTTCACCCAGCCGTTAGGGGTGCTAGGCGAAGACTCAGTTCCGCCTCAGCGATGCATTTATTCCCGTCTTGTGTTAAAGTTGGACAGCATCCCCAAATCCTGGTTCACCCAGAAGAGGACGGGCAGCTGCTGCCCTTCTTTAAGGGCACACTTCACGACCTCGGCTGACTCTGCAGCGGGTGTAGCAGAAGAAACGGGAGGGCCCCGTCTGCAAGGTCACCTTCAACTCGCCGAGGTTGAGTGCCTAACACAGCTGAGGATTCACTTTTGTTCCAAGTTTTAAAATAATTAAAAGTGTATTTACAAGTGCACTTAGAATCCTCACTTGCAGAGCCTCTGAAAACAGTGTCTTTGGCATCCTAGCGTTTCCCTAAATGCAGGAAGCCACCGGCCTTGCTGATCGCGAAGCTTCCGTGAAGCTCTTAGATTCTACAGCTCGGGAAGGTGAAGCAGCCCCGCGTTCTGAGAAGCTATCTGAGGGTCCGCTCCATAAAGTTCACAGAGCTTGATGGTTATGTGCAGTTGGCCCTTGAGTGACACGGGTCTGAAATGCATAGGTCCACTCAGACACGATTTCTTTCCAACAATTCCACAGCTGCCCCCGCCACCCAATCCATACCCCCATATCCGCTGACTGTGGGCGCTGAGCGTCCGTGGAGGGTCCTGGAACCGAGCCCCCTCGGATACTGAGGGAAGACGACATACGTATGTCTTTGCTCCGTGTCGGGACACACAGATGAGGCTCTGGGCCCTAAAAGCCATCATTAACGAATGACACATCTTATATTCCCATAACCCTTCCCCTTCTACTAGAAAAAAACAGGCTCAGTAAGTACCTTTTCATGTCCTAAGAATAAAATTTTATTGAAACAAATAAATAGCCTGGGGAATCTCATTACATGACAATAATCAAAGCAAAGAGTTTCCACAGAAAGAAAAAGATGTTTTTCTTTCCTCCTGGTGTTTGGTGGTGATACACACAGAGCAGAAAGGGGAAGGGGAGAGGACGGAGGTCTTCCGGGGTTTCACCTCTAACTGGCCTGGTAGGAATCTGATCTGTCCAGAAACACACAGGCCAAGTGAGCTTCAAAAGTAAGATGCCCGCCCCGTTTTTATTTTTGCTGTGGTTTCAGCGCTAAGGAGAGCCTACTGGATTTTTCCACAGTCCACCCACTAATCAGAGACCCAGGAAGATAATGAGTACGAATGCTCAGCTCATCTTGAAGCCAAACCAAATGTGGAGTCTGGAGGTGGGGACACACGGCATTCGCTGTGGGTCTGACAGGCCTGCGTGCAACAGCGATCGCAGATCTCCACCACGGAGGACTGGGGTAGCAGCGACCTCATTAAATCGGGTGCTTTTGGGGTGAGGGCTCAAAATTAGGCAGTTTAGTAGTTTAATAAACCACAACTTCGACAGCGGAGAGATCCTCTCCTTTTTCGGGAGAGTCCATATCTGAACGAATTCTACTGACGAGCTGAAGAGTCACTAAGTCTTGAAGGGCCCTGTCAAGCCCGGACGCATGCTGCAGGGCCTCAGCATCTACTAAGAAAAGAAAACTTACTTACTGTCACACTTCATCCCCTGATGGATGAGCCCGTACAGCAGCGACCCACAGTGATCGCAGAAGGTGGGGCTTCCATAGGTGTGGATCTTGAATTTGTGCTTGCTCCTGGGGTCCTGAGGGGAGAAGCAGCACACTGAGCATCAGTCACGGGGAGACCATACCTGGGGATGAGGCCCGCCTCAGGCCCGCCCTTCCCGTCTCCACAGCAAGGCTCCAGGCGCCAGACTGTGTGTGCACCGTGGTCTGAGGTCACACGGTGGGCAGGGGCACCTCTGCCGCATCGTGTTTTAAGAGGCTGCCCGTTCCGGGCTGGGCACTGGATGCCCACGTTCCCTCTCTTTCCGGGGTGTAATCCGCACACAGCGGGGTTTCTCCCAAAGCTACCACTTCTGGACCCAGAGCCATCAAGGTACCCGAGGGTGAGCAGAGCGGTTCAGACACCGCGGTCTTGCCGCATCCCCGGGGCCCAGCGTGGGCTGTAGCAGGCACAAAATCAGGGTGTATCTGTGAAGCTGAGTTGAGTGACCCTGGAGCCATTCAGCAGACTTGGGGCCATTTCCTTTAGGGCGAGGCTTCCAGGAACATACTCTAAGACCAGATATGCACCCAAACCCACAGGACGTCTTCCTGCTTCTGCACCATTTCCAAAGCAGCACACGCATTTGCAGAGGGAAACGTCAGTGTAACCAGATGAACGCTGCCAACGCCTGGAAGCCCCTCCCCTAGCCCCCGTGGCAATTCACCTCCTCCAGCACCACGCAGATTGCTGAAGGGACAACTAGGCAGCCTTTTTCCAAGGAGTGTTTTGTTCCTCAACCTACAGATAGATTATAGACAAGGAAGCCAAAATCACATCTAGCACACAGTAGTAATGACAGAGCACGGACTCTGCGGTCACACTGCCTGTGCTCAAATCCCCTTCCCTTCCTTCCCAGAGGCATGACCGTGGGCAAATTACTCATCCTTTCTGCCCCATCTACACACCGGGAAATTAACAGGACTTGTCTTATGTGGTTGATATAAAGACAAAACAAGTCAGTCTTAGTGAAGGGCTGAGAAGGGAAAACCCGCGTAAAGCAGTAGCCCCTCTGCTTCCTGCACCTCTGTTTATTCATACGTAAAGTAGAGCACTGAGCTAAAGGATCAACACATCCTATTTGAGCGGTAAAACAATTTCATCCTCAACATGCCACATCAGAACCCTTCCTCATTCAATTCCTCCTCCCAAACCATTCTCTGTGGCCCGAGCAGGTACCACTGTCTGAATGAAGGAAGATGCCAGGGGAGCAGGGTTATGGGGAGGAGAAACCACGAGCTCCACTACAGACAAGGGAAGCCTGGGGTGTCCTTGATGTGTCCTTTACTCTGGGGCTTCTCCAATGCAAAGATACTCAAAGAAAGATATGCTTGGCTTCTGACCTTCTAGGAGCCTGGGTGCTGGTGATGTGAGGGAATTCCAAAGGTGATCGTGACTTCATAAGATAACTGACCTTTTGGGTGACACTGGAACCTAAAATCTAAGACACATACCGACCAATGAATTATTTTGACTACTTTTTAAAGGCAGAAATTTAAAAATTCTGGAATATTTTAATCACGCAGATTAAAATAGTATGAAGAATAGTAAGTCAAACGCTCACGTAAACTGGATAAATGTTAGCATCCCTCCGATCTGCCACTGCATTTATTATTATCATCATCATCCTCATTCTGCAGAGATGGTAGCGTTCTTCGAAGTCTTGCGGCCAGTGAACATCAGAGATGGGATCTGACCCGTAGCTGAGGCTTTAACACTGGTTCCCATCCGAGAGCTTTCAGAAATCCACCCAGAATGAGGCTCTGGCTCCTAACACCCTTAAAATTTTTTTAGTATTTGCAACACAAATTTTTTTAGTATTTGCAACACAAATTTTTTTTGAAATGAGAACACCACCTGTTTCTTGTAAATAAAGTTTTACGGGACACAGCCGTGCTCATTCATTTACGTATTTCCTGTGGCTACAATGGCAGAATTGAGTGACAGAACCTGCATGGCCCACAAAGGCTAAAATGCTAACTGGCCCTTACAGAAAAAGTCTGCCAATCTCTGCTCTAGGACCGTGGCTTCCAAAGTATCGTCCCTACACGGCACCAGCATCACCTGAAACTTGTTAGAAATGAACTCATTTAGCCCTTCCCCAGACCAACTGAATCAAACTCGGTGGAGGAGGCCTCAACACGCCCTGCAGGTGAGCCTAACGTTGGCAGGTGCACAAGACGGAGAACCACTGCTTTAGAAGGTTCCTCCACAAATATTTAGTAAGTGCTTAATGGGTGCCAGGTGCCTACGTGTGTAAATGACTGACACAGGTCACTGGTTTACTTTGGAAATGTCTCTCGGGGTGAGAAAAATCCACACCTTCCTTGGGAGGTAACTTTTCCGGCCCATGGCAGCTGTGAACGTGGTCTGAAGTGCGGGCTTAGCCTTCCACCAATTTCCCCAATATCCCAGGATGCTGGGCAAAATGTCAAGGGCACAGGCTGGTGTCAGTACCAATTAAAAGTTCCCAATGCAGATAGTAAAGGTTGTGTCCTACCACGCGGAGGGCAAAAAGGAGGCCAGGGGGAAGGACAGCCTGCTCTCCCTGCAGGAGGACAGCATCAACCAGCGGCGTGAAGTAAATCCAGCATGGCAGCTCCCACACAGCCCCCGGAGCCTGGACGCACGAGGCGGTCCCGGGGCAGCTGTCCTGCCAGTTGGCTGCCACATCGATCTCTGTTGACGTGGCACACGGGGAACCTGCTTCACTTTTCAGGAGGACCTGAGGTTTACTCATCCAAGCCCATGTGGCATCTTCAGGCTCTCACCTTTGGAGGTACAGGAAGACAGCTGCCCCTCCTGGATGTGGCCGGAGAAGGACCAGGTTCTTGGAGGCTTTACACCCTAAAACTGTGCCAAGGACGGTGCCTGCGGTAACAATGGCAATAACAACACAAACACACCACCTGCTTGCGGACCAGCCCTGTGTGCGGGAGCTTTATGAAAACCATCATCTCTCCTATAATAAGAGCCTTTACCGGGATTCTGGAGACCTGTGTTCTGACTCCACCTTGATACAAACTCAGCAGCCTTGGAAAAGTCATGCCACTTATTTACAAAGCAGAAATAAACCTAGTCTGCCAATGTCCTAGCTGGGGGGTGAGGGTGAGGGAACATGTGAGAAGGGGCTTTGCAACCTGAAAGATCCCTGGATGAAGGCAAGAGAAGATTACTTCCAACAATAACGTCATCGTCATAAACTCCAAGGTGTCAAAGGTTTCCCAGCAATACTTCAGGGACCTGGGCTCGCAAGGGGAGGGAGGAAAAAGCTAACGGGCTCCAGTGCCCACAGGCGGCTGGAGGGGAGGCCACGTTGGCAAGAAGGCACAGAACTCTGTCTGTGGCCCTGAGTCCTTCCCCTCCGCCCTGGACTCGCCCTCCAGGGCAGTGCCTGTGAGACAACCTGCCCATCCAACCTGCCTGGGCATCACGGCGAGGGGCCGCGACCACCTCCTGCGGCGCAGAAATGAACTCAGGAGCACGGATGCTCTTCCTGGTCTGATCTCACCTCGTCTGACAAGAGAAACCAGTGTCAGCTGAAGGGCTGTGACTTAGTGGAGATTTGCAGAGAGCAACTGCTCTAAAAATCAAACTTCCCGGATCTCTGATTTTCCATCAATAGCCAGTAACTTCTTTGGGCCCCAACTTCCTCATCTGGACCCCGAGGGTGCCGGCTGGATCGGGACCTTCCCCGTGGGATTTTGGGGAGCCCGACAGAGGTGTCGGGACGTCCCGTGGGATGAGGGTGGGAGAGGGAGGCTGCTGCTAAAAGAAAAATTTGAAAACAACTGGAATAGATGATCTCTTTGATCCTGTCTTGCTTTTAAAAAGAAAACAACCAACTTTTCATTTTTTATTTTGCAATAATCGAAGACTCACAAGAATCTGCAAGAAAAGTACAGACCGTCCATGCACTCCTCACCCTGCTTCCCCCACTGATAACATCTTACACGAGCGACCGTGGTATGTCAGCAAAACCGGGGCACGGACACTGCTGCAGAGATGTGAACTAAATGGCAGGCTTGAGAGTTTCACCAGGTCTTACGTGCAGAATTCCCAGGCATGTACTTTTATTGTACAACTTACGAATTAAATGCTCTGTTTACTGAATAGGGAATACAGTAATATTTGCTGGGTAAGTACCATTAAGTCAAACAGGACACATTAAGTCAAAAGCGCATCTGTCGCTGGTTCATCAAATATGTAACTCGCTGGATCTCATGGGAAGGGGCCCTGGGAGGACGAGTCTCAAGACTGATCTGAAGAGTAGAACCAGATCGCTTTTCTCTAAGCGTAGGAAGCACGTGCTGTGTCTAAAACGTTCTGATCAGTTTTTCAAAACAAAAGCATTTCAAGGCACAGGCCAACTGAGGGATCCCCCGAAGTGTAGGACCAGCCACGGGGCCTGGGACAGTGAAAGGTGTGTCAGCCATGGCTTCCAGGTGATGCTGGTAACCCGGATGGAAAGATAGGACCCCAAGGCAGGAGCTGTGCCCTGCGGGCTCCAAGATGGGCTTCTCCACAGCTGCTGAGTGAATCACACAAACAGTGCCTGCCGTGGCGTCCCCAAGAGGCTCCGTGTGGCCAGGGAGGTGCGCGCAGAGGAGCTGAGCCTTAGGTGCCCGAGTGTCACTCGCCCTCGGGTAGTGAGAAGCAGCGTTTGATGGACGGGACCCGAGGGGTCTTTCTGACATCTATAAACCTCGATGTCCAACCCTTCCACTGGGGAAGCCCCAGGTAGCACCCTGGCCCCTCTCACCTTGTTTTGGGTGTTCCCTACTCCTGGTCTAACCATCTTCTGCCAACACCCCATCTGCCGAAAACACCTTAAAAAGCAACAGCGAAGGCTGCTTCGTCCTGCCAGGAAGCCGCTCCAGATGCCGGGACCAGGCATGCTTTCATTCTTTCCTCTGGCCTTCCAGAGTGTTTTATTTCTTTTACCTGCCACTCATGCAGACAGTTATTCCTCTACCTTCCTCCTCCTCCATCTTCTCATCATTTATCACCAACCCCCCAGCCCCCGCCAGAGGACAGACGCTGAGGGCTTTAAAGAGATTTCCTAAAGCACACTGCTGAATTTGCAGCTGGACCAGAACCAAGGCTGGCAAGTAAGTTTTCACGTTATCTCTGGGCTTCCTGGAAACTGAAGCAAGGAGGGAAAAGAAACAAACATGATATTAGGTTCCTCTGGGACCGCAAAGCCACCTGGATGCAGAAACCTGCCTTAGCATCGCCTAAAGGCATTTTGTCTCATACACGGTGAACCTCCCTACACATGTGTGAAGGGGACCTCCGAATCTTTAACAAAGCACACTTCCATCCCTGTTCACCTGAGGATTCACGACAGGTATCCCGCATATAAGTGAGGGTAAGCCCGGCCGCACCCGGTGCCACAGTGACATGGCTGGTCTACATACCAAATCTGCACTACTGCCAAGATGGTAACATTTCCTCACTTAATGCAATAGGTGCAGATCTTACTTTTTACTTCTCTAGGCACTGGCGACCTCTCATTAAGAGGGGTATGAAACCTGCTGTCATATGTCACAAGCCTGACATTATGCTATAACGAAAGCGGGAAACACTCAGCTCAGGCGTCTCTGTCGTCTACACGTTTGGGGGAGAAAAGCAAGTTTTTGACTAAACCAATTTTCATAGGCACAAATGAACTCTAACCCACAAATCTAGACTGCTTAGGAAAAAAATAACAGGTGAACATTTCAAGTCCTACTGGAAACATCTGCTAGCCTGCTTTTCCTACCTTAATTTTATAATACAGCAACTTAATTGGAAACATATCTCAGCATTTCTACCAGGACTTTTCAAAGTCCTTCAGCATCATCACCATCATTTTGTAACACGTTCAGAGTAATAAACCCATGGGTCTGCAGTGCACAATATTTTGATGCTCATGGGCCTTGCATTTCCTAGACGTCTTCTTGTATTGTGTGTAAGCATCTAGAAGGCGTCTTCTAGATGTGGTTTAAATTGCAGACTTCCATGATGGAGACGCATCCAGCAACATGCAATGTGAAACCTCTAGAGGAGTTCAAACCCTCATACCCCAGGAGGCGGGCGCTCAATGATGCTCTTTGACGAGGATGTTTATATTTGAATAGACATCCCTTCAAATGCCCTTTTCATCGGATGAGTGAAAAAAACGGCAGGCTTCTGGCTAGAGGTCATCCAGGCTTGAATTTTCCACCTGAACGTGAGTGTCTCTGAAATGCCCTACACCTTTCCCATAGAGGGAGGACGGAAACCGCTGTCCCTGAGGGCTGGGGTTCAGGCTTTAGGAGTTTCTGGAAAAGACTGCCTTTCACTGAAGCCCGGGGTGCGATTTCCTCAGCCGCCCTGAGCAGTGTGGCTCCTTCAAGCTGCTCCCTCCACGTACCAGGAAAGGTCCCTGTTTCACCATCTGATGTGTTCCCATGAAGCACACTTGTAAGCCAAGCTTGGGTCTAAACATCACCCCCGTGCTGACTACACAAGCAACACCAAAAACACCGCTCCGAGGGTGAATCTGGCATTATTTCTGTGACCTTAAATTTCTTGGGAACAAGTTTTGTTTTGTTTTGTTTACGTCTATGATTTTAAAAATTCCTATTTAAAACTTTTTGTTAACATCAGAGTATGACCAAAACCAGATCATCTGACGAGGGTGACTTCATGTAACTTGGATACGATTCTAATCATTACATTGGACATCGCGTGTTGAGCAAACAAGGCTCTGACAGCCCTTCTCAGGCTCAGGAATCAGCCTGCTCAAGTGTGCTTTGCCTTTGATAATACCGGTCTTGTTGAATGTGGCCTGCTCTGAAACAGAACTAAGGATCTTCCATTTCTGGAGACAGTTAATTTTTGATCTTAATGTAACCCCATTTTATTCTGATGAGTAACATTTACCTTTACAATTGGACTACCTTGTCAAACCCAGCTTTGCTAGCAGAAAGATCCTTACGGGTTCTTTGCCCTGCTATGTAAGATGTTGTAATCATTAAATGAGAAGTGACAGAGTCTTTTAAAAAAATTCTATATAAATAGCTACCAGCAAGGCCAAATAAACCATAATTTACTTAAATTTTGGAATACTCTGTGGCAGTTAAATCAAATGAGCTAGATCTTTCTGTAACTAGATGAACAGATCCCCAAGATATATTGTCTAATGAAAACAGCAAGCTACAGAGGGAAACATAAAATATAGTGACATTTACATAAAAAACAGAATAAGGAATAACCCTCGGATAGAGAACAATAAAACAGCTTTTCTCTAGATAGATATATAAGTAAAATAGACCTCTGACTAGTTTCAGAGGTAACAGTGAGAGGAGGCTCTAAACACTATTGAAACGATTTAAGTAAAAAAAAAAATGAATTCATACGTTATCTACGTAATCCAAATTACCAGGAATCCCAACTGAATTTATTTGGTTCTATTTTACCCCGTTCATGAGACCATTTAGAGGGACAGCCTACACATGGTGAAGGAATTCGGGGCACAGCTGTTATATCTGGTGGTAAACGGCTTTGTCTGTAGCTTCCCCAGCAATCTGCTGAGAAGGTGTCTACATGAGACCACGGTGCAGATATCTGGTCCCACCAGCCATCAATAAAACTGAAATCTTAATTAAAAGCTATAATATAACCAGCATTTCCTTACTTTGTAGTAAATTTTATATGTTAACATCTCAGGAAAACTTGACATATATAAACATCTTATCAATTACAGCTTTCACATTCCAAAAGAATCTTTGATGATTTAGTATGAAATTCTGATATTAAAATAAGATGCTTGAAATATGCAAGTATTGAAACCACAAAGCCTATTATTCAGCAAAAAAAAAAAGGTATTTCCGGGACTTCCCTGGTGGTCCAGTGGATAAGACTCCACACTCCCAATGCAGGGGCCCGGGTTCGATCCTTGGTCACGGAACTAGATCCCGCAGACTGCAAACTAAGACCCGGCGCAGCCAAATAAATAAATATATTTTTTAAAATGTGTAGAAGAGCTCAATAGACTTTTTTTTTTTTTAAAAAAAGCTATTTCCTAGTTAGCTATCGATTTCTTCATTATACGTCAAAAATTATCTATTGTACACCTACTGTGTGCCAGGTGGTGTGTCCATAACAGTGAAGGCTCCAGGTCTGGCTCAGGTCCTGTTTCACGTGGGAGAGGCTGTGTTATACTGTGTTAACAAGTTCCTAACTTTCGGTGGCTCACCACAATAAACATTTATTTCTCACTCTTCACCCTGGGACCCAAGAGAGCAGCCCCTCCCTGGGATATTGCCAGTCTCATGGCAAAGGAAAAAGAGAAATGGCAGAACCACTCGATGGCTCTTAAATCTCCCACTTGAAAATGGTGCCATCATTTCCGCTCACACTTCACTGGCCAAAGCAAGACACACGGCCAAGCCAAAGTCAACGGGCCAAGGGTGTAAAATCCTCCCCAGGAAGGGGCAGTGAACTGAATAATAAAAGAATCTGCAAAGACCCACGGAGAGCTCAGTCTTTTGCCATTTTATATTATTTGACGAAGAACAACAGAGAACTTCCAACTGAAATCTTGTAGGTTTAAGGTCAACTGAAGATAGTTTCAAGTTGGTGACGTCAAATAAACCAATCTACCTTTTAGGTACCACATTAGCTTAGCAGCAAAGCTGTGATGGAAAAAACCGCAAATCTCATTGGCTTTCCACAACAAACCTTTATTTCTCACTCATGTTCTATGTCAGGTGCTGCAGGGTAGCAGTGCTCATTCTGGGACTAAGGGATTAAGAGGCCACCACTCCTGGGGACACCCCAGTATCAGGGGCAGAAAATCAAGAGGCAGGAACTGAACAACGAAATCTGTTCCTGCAAGAGGCATGCTTCTCAGCCCCTGGCTGCCACCGGTCCGAGCACAGGGCAAGCCTGACCCTGGGGGAGATCCTGTCCTCTGTGGGGAGCTGCCGGCCATGTGGCGATGGGTGGCGCCATCATCCTCTCACAGGTGACAGAGCAAACAGTAGGGGAAATAACCCAATCTTCCACATCTGTTCCTTTACCTCTTTATCTATACTTTATACCCAGGAGTTCATGAAAGTTTCTGTGTCAAGGATATATCATCATTTTTCCTTTTCCTGAAGTCAACCTGACTCCTCTGAGGGGAAAAAAAAATCATTCAAATATTATGTTTCTTTGTCCGTTCAATCAGGTGAGTTAATTAACTAGATTTATGATAAATCTTGCAGATGACAATCTTCTCAGGAAACTCTCACATTTAAAAGAACGTTACTTTTTTCCGTTTTAAGCTTTTGTTTCGAATTATTTTTAGACTCACAAGCTATAAAACTGCAGAGTTCCCATGGAACCCTTCACTCAGCTTCCCTCCACGGATGGTTTCTTACAAAACCGTAGTAACACAGTCAAAATCCAGGAATGGCCGTAGGTACAATGCTATTATATGGATTTCACTGGTTTTTACACGCACTCATTGTGTGTGTGTGTGTGTGTGTGTGTGTGTGTGTGTAGTTCCTATGAAACTGATCACATTCATGGTCATGATACAGAAGAACTCTAGCCCCACAAAGAAGCCCCCTGTACTACCCGCCCCTCTAGAGCCATACCCTCCCCTCATCCACAACCGCTGGCAACCACCCATCTGCTTCTCTATGAGATAAACTTTTATAGCATTTTTGAAAGCACCAAACAATATCTGTGCTACTTAGAGATTTCGTTAGCTCCAATGCCCCAGTCTGAAGGGAAAACAAAACAGGAACCCAAGAAGCATCTTAATTATGTGAACCCTCGCCAGCCCTCAACAGTTGTTTGTCTCCCCCCAAAAAAAATTCATGGCCAAGTTTATATGACTCTCTGAGAACAAATCAGAGGTAAATGGAGACGTATTTATTCAAGCCTCTCCAAGATTCCATCATCTTTGTCTCACTGAGTAAAGACAGAATTGGGCTGTTGTTCGCGTGAGGAACCCTGGCTGACACTCTGAGATGGGATGGGACAGATCTGAAACCTAAGATTTGGTGGCTGGATAATATGCCAGGGATGCTGCACTGATTTTTTTCACGGACTCGAAAAAGTATAACATTATTTGCAGGAAGGCTGACTTTCATGCCTCCCTATCATGTTGGAATTCCCAAGCAGCTAGTATTTGTTCAACTGATTAAACAAAACAGGCTAGGCAGAGGCGGCGCTCCTGTCTCTTTCTTGACTGCATGGTCCAGAGTGGGCAGGACCCTTCCTCTCTCTAGATGCCTGATTCCTTCCCCAGACTGTTTATTAGTCCCAGTAAATATTTCCGAAGTGGCAATCCTCTCCGAGCCACGTGAGATATACACTTCCTGATGCCCAGTGATCTTTCTGATTATAACCTTGTGGTACACATTAATCACCCATTATTAATGCCCAGTTGTTTACTCACAGGCTCAGTTACGTAGGTGAGATCGTATTTGTCATAATAAGACTAGAAAATACAAAGTAGAAAGGAAAATCTTGTATTTTGGGTATGCTTCATTCAAAAAGATATGAGAGTGTGGAGGTGTGTGTTTTCTTAGGAATCATACTGAACAGGCTGGTCTGTGATTCTTTTACTTTTCTTAAACAGTTCATCATTAAATATAAGCAGTGTCTCATTATACTGTGATATTTTATCATGTGGCCAAACCATATTTGATTTAATCAGTCCCCAGTTCCTGGACACTGAGGTTACTTCCAATTTCACTATTACAAACAACACTACCAACAGGTGTCTGTGAGCACACACGGTGCAAGCGTCTTATCAGCTCCTCAGGAAAAAAGCCAGAAGTGGAAATCTTGGGCCAAAGGGATGAACATGAAATAGTAAAATGAAAAGCTACGCATCCATTATAAGCCAGGGGTCTGGTTTTTTTTTTTTAATCTTTTTAAAAAATAAGTTTATCTATCTATCTATCTACCTATCTATCTACCTATCTTTGACTGTGTTGGGTCTTTGTTGCTGCGCGCGGCCTTTCTGTAGCTGTGGAGAGCGGGGGCTACTCTTCGTTGCGGTGCGTGGGCTTCTCATTGCAGTGGCAACAGGCTTCTCATCGCGGTGGCTTCTCCTATTGCAAAGCACGGGCTCTAGGTGCACAGGCTCAGTAGTTGTGGCGCACGGGCTTAGCTGCTCCGCGGCATGTGGGATCTTCCCAGACCAGGGCTCAAATCCATGTCCCCTGCATTGGCAGGCGGATTCTTAACCACTGCGCCACCAGGGAAGCCCCAGGGGTCTGTTTTTGATCAAGACATTCTGGCTGGGCTGGCCGGCTGCTGAGCCTCCTGGATAAGCTTGCAAGTAACCAGTTACATCTTGGTGAAAAACAGAGTGATATGTAACTCTCGGCTTTTACTTGATTTCTGTTACGTGCAGGCATTTGTCCTTGAATTAGGATTTCCCCATCTGCTCACTGATGGCTGAGCCGCCACAAAATGTTGGTTGACATTTTCTTACCTCCAATTGCAGCTCGTCTCAAGGATTTACTGTTCTTTCTATTGGTATGTTTTTGCTCCTTTTCTTAAACTGGGAATTGAGAAACAGTGAAGGTTCAGTCATTTGGGGGATGGTAAATCTCCAGCCATTTGTCAGTTAAGCATGGCTGGTCTAAAGCCATAAAGCAGGAGAACCCCTTACAAATTAAAAAAGAAAGAAAAAAATCTCTATTTCTAGCCTCTGCTACAAAGTCTCGGCACTTAGCTTTACACGGATGCACTGGGTTCAGCTGTACAGATGTGACCGTGTGGCTCTTCCACCTCGGCCTTCGCCCGCGAGAAGCAGTGTCACAGGCGCCACTGTGTGGCCCTGCAGCAGTGCACCGCGCAGTCCCCCTCATTGCTGCGCAAGCATCTCTGCCTTTGGCTGCTGCGTGCTGCTGGTTCTGGAGCGCGCGCCCGCATCAAGCAGATGTACTCCCTCCTTTCTATTTTGTTTTAAACAACAGGAGGCAACACTAATGCACTTTCCACCCCCTGTGACTTTAAATGCATCCCAAGCAACTCCTCCCAGAGCTCAGCCGGAAGGGTAATGACAAAAATAGCACTTGTTCAGTTCTTCAATCCCACATCTTAAACCCCTGGCACATATGAAGTTTGAATTTGAATAGGCATTTGAATTTGAATATGCATTTGAATACCTATTTGACTGGGTATTTGAAAGGTATTTGAATACCTTTTTTGTTGTTATTTAAGTGAAACATACCTAGCAAAAACATCACTGAGAACATGCTAATATTTCTACTCACAGCAAACCGTTTTAAGTGTTACAATTAAAGCAGAAATTCAGCATGGTTTGCCCTGACGAACATTTAGTCTTTTTTTTTTTTTTTGGTTAAGACACTGGATGATTTTTTTAATAGAAATATAGTTGATTTACCATGTTGTGTTAATTTCTGCTATACAGCAAAGTGCTTCAGTTATACATATATATACATTTTAAAAAAATATTCTTTTCTGTTATGGTTCATCACAGGATATGGTGCTGCACAGTAGGACCTTGTTGTTTATCCCAACGTCTAATCTTCAGTGCTTCCTCTTTCCACTGCCCCAGCTGCCCACCCCCTTCCAGGGAGGCTACGAGGTGGAGACGGAGCAAGCAGAAGGGAGAGGGGTGCTATGTAAAGACATCTGTGCAAATGTCTCTAAGTCATGGTCTCTGTATTTGAGAATACAGAAATACTGTGATCGCTAGTATTCTAAAAATGATTTTTTCCCCCTGTTCACTGGCTTGACTTTAGAAAAAGTCAACATTTAAAAGAAAAAGGGAAATATAACCAAACCAGATGGCAGCCCGTGGTCCCCTGTAACCAATTTAAAGGCAGCCACCGACAGCCCCACCCCCTTGCTCTACCTGTACACGCAGGGCTCAGAAACGTATTTCCAGGGTACCTGTTTACCCATCCTTTCTAACAGGATACTGCCAGAAACAGTGTGTGTGTGTGTGGTGGTGGGGGGGGGGGGGGAAGAGCTCAGATAAACACACAGAACCCAGCTTAAGACTTCCTTTATCTTGTGAAACAGCCGGGAAGGGTCAAAGGAGGACAGTCAGAGATGAAGAAACTGAGGATTGGGAAAGGTTTCAGCGAGAACCATGGCTAGTAAAAGTGGTAAAATTCAGGATTCCAACGCAGGCCTTTGGCTCAGGTAATGGGTCTGACTCTGGGCTGGATGCTGAACCAGCGGCAGACAGAGAAACAAACTGGGCAAGAAGCCCCCTTCCGGTATCAGGATAAACCTGATATACTGTACACATGCCCAAACTTTTCCTTCCCCCAAGTAACTCAGATGGACCCAGGGCAGAAGGCTGTTTTCCCATGAGAACAGGAAAAAAGATAAAATGTAAAGCAGCCGCCTATCATAAAGCAGAAATACATGACAATGGCATCTTCCATCTTTAATATGTCTAGATTCCCAGATTATCGGGTTCCTATTATTCCCAGATATCTCTGGATTCACATCTCCTCTGCTATTGCAAATATGTCCAAGCTGGAGTAGAAAGACAGATACCCTCGGATTCCACTAGAGGGGAACAGCATGCCATCAGGGATGGGAAGTCTGATGACTTTTAAGGATTGTCACCCCGAGAGCAGAGAGGAATCCTGCTACCCTTGCAGCGCCCACGAACCCACGTTTCAGAACCTGTGTGTGGCCCTCGCCTTCACAACCAGCGACTCCAGAGAAGTTAAATCAGGCTGAAATCGTATTCAGCCTCTACGGTACATGCAATCTGAACATTCTGTTCGTTCCGGAACGCAATTTTTCTAATTCTTTTTTTTTTTTTTTTGCGGTACGCGGGCCTCTCACTGTTGTGGCCCCTCCCGCTGCGAAGCACAGGCTCCGGACGCGCAGGCTCAGCGGCCATGGCTCACGGGCCCAACCGCTCCGCGGCACGTGGGATCCTCCCGCACCGGGGCACGAACCCGTGTCCCCTGCATCGGCAGGCGGACTCCCAACCACCGCGCCACCAGGGAAGCCCAATTTTTCTAATTCTTGATCAAGCCCGCAGCATTTGACAGCCAAACCGACGTCACTTCACAAAGCATCTACTTGGTATCCGGAAGTACAAACAGAAATTTCTACAGGGAAGGTAGTTTGTGAGGTGCACCCCCGGGAGACTTTCCCACGATGTGTAGGAAGACGGAGGGCTTGCTCATCAGACAAATCAATGGCCCGGCCCAGCGCTGCCCAGCGGAGCCGCTGCGGCGTCCCCTGCACTGACTGCTAGCTGCGTGCTGAGCACTTAGGACGCGGAGGACCTGCGAATTTTCACTTTTCCTTTACCTTCCATCCGTTTAGATTTAAACAGCCATAGGTGGCCAACAGCCCGAGATCACCCCCGCCCTGGGATACCGCGTTCAAGCCACCGATCTCCTTCCCGTTCCTCCTCAAAAGCCCTTGACTGCAGAGACCCAGGGAGGGGCTTTCGGGCTCTGCGGGGAGCCACCGGAGCTGGCCCGTGTCTCGGGCTGCGCCTCAACCGGCCCTGCACACGCCCCTGAGGCTGCCACCCGATGCCGGGCGGCACTCATCTGCTCTCTGAGGGCTCCCTCCCCATCCACCATCCTCCACTCCCACCATATTACATGTTGTGATCCACTGCCTGGCACACATTCCTCGGCTCAGAACGTCCCAGCGGCTCCCGGCCTAGTGGTGCGGCAGCGCCCTACCGGCCCCACCCCTCCCCGGGCCGCTGCTTGCCCTCAAGCCTGCCTCCCGCCTCGGGGAGAAGCCCTGGGTTCGCAGGCGCCAGCTGCACCTCCAGATGCGCCCACCCCCCACTGACACCCAGCCCGCCCACCCTTTCCTGCAGGCTCTCGAAGGACCTTTGCTGCTCTGTCCCCATCTCAGGGCCTTTGCACTTGCCGTCCCTCTGCCCAGATCGGGCACTAGGGCTCCACATGGACGCCCCTTCCTCAGGCTCAGCCCCCCTCCCATCTCCAGGAGTCCCCCAGAGACTCCGCGTTTTAGTAGCTTATTTCTTCTCACCACTTGATCAGAAATTATTTTCCTTATTTAGTTTTCACTTGTTTCTAAACTCTTCATTCTTTGTCTTTAAAATGTAAATTCCACGATTAGAGAAGACCTCGCTGCTGCCTTCTTCATGACTGAACCACTAATACCCAAACAGGGCCCGGCATAAAGCAGACGCTTCGCCAGCATCTGTCAAATGAAGGAATGAATCCTGTATCCCTCCCTACGGATGGAAAACTCTTAGAGATCAGAGACCGTATCTTACACCTCCTGGGAGCTCAATATGTGTTTGCTGAAGGTCATGACAACGGTGACACTTAATCCCCACTGCAGCCTCCAACCAACTCTTTCACAGGTGACACACCTTTAAAGGAAGGTGCTTTTGCAAATGAACCTTCCAGGGTCTCTAAACAGACATAGCACCTTTTGATATATTTCTGTCTCTCAGAAAGCCAACCTCAAGTTTAGGCAAAAAGATCCAGCGAAGGTCATATGTTTAAGGATGGAAAATTAAATAAATACCAGTTGCACTGTTACCCATTTAGGAAAATTCTAGAACTTATAGCTGATTTCACTTGTGAGTTTATACCACTGAGAGTGAGGACGCAGGTTTCTTTGGTGGGAAGAGGGAGCATTTCAATTTCTTTTACCGAAGAAACGAGATGTGGCACCAGGACAAGATGGGGAAAAAAACTGTTTTACCGTCTGTCCTTCGGGAAGAGGGAAGAGACGGCTGAAAATGCAACAGAGCTCCCGGTCTCGGTCTCGGCCTCAGCATTAAAGCTCTTCGCAAACCAACGGTTTCCTGGGAAAGGTCATGCCTTCCAGTTTATGGAGCTCATCACCTGACAAATGTTCCTCTCGCATTTTATTTTCTAGGGATGTCGGTTTCGCACATTAAAATGAGAACCACGGTCCTAAGGAAAGACCGTAAGTCAAGTCTCGTTACAACTCACTTTAAAATTATTTAGTTATACTGTTATTTTGCCCTTAAGCACCGATTAAAAGAAGTGAGCCATCCTCTGGGCCACCGGATCTGCTCTGCTGGGCTAAAATTTTGGTTGTAAACATACCTGTTTGTAATCAGCTTTCCTCTGTTATTACTAATCTTGTTTCTCAGATTACAGATGGAGATGGGCATTGTTTGCACGCAGGTAACTATGAACAACCCAGTATTCATCCGGGCTGCCAATGTATTGTTACGATTGTTATTAAGTCTCTTTTTAGAGAACTTGTTCTTAATATGGACTCTGAATTTAGTTTTAAATCCCCGCCAAGTTTTAATGCAGTGAACACACGTGAGGATCGAAGTTTTTCTGACACAACGAAACGCTGCTTTGAATGCAATCTTCCTGATCATATCTGGAACCTATACGCAGCTAGAGGGGATATTCGTTTGTCCCCTTACTTGCCATTCTCTGAGGTTTCTGTGACCGTTTCTAAGGAAACACATCAACACAAACACCAGATCAGCTACAAGTATCTGTCCTCCCGACAGGTGCTTCCTAGTGCATCGATATAGATTTTTAATGTTTTCACTTAACTCTCACCCCAAGAACCACAGTCTTTGTAAAGAAATCTGGTTCTAATGCAGATATGAAAAGATTTCTATTTCCAAAGTGGAACAAATGAACCTCCCAGCTGACTTCTAGGTGGTCAAGACAGGTGGTATAATTTAGTTGATCGGACCAAGTTTTACGAGAGTAAATTTAGAGCAAAGTACGTCTTTAAGCACACAGGAGGAGAATAGGGTTTGTAGGTCCCTGGAGAAGAAACGATCACATTTTTAAATGCCTCGATGGATAAGGTCACGATTCTGATGAGTTTCTAACAGAAATATTTAAAGACACACCTGAACTGTGAAACCATTATCAAGAAAACGCCAGCTCGACGAAGTTGAGAGAGTAGCATGGACATATATACGCTACCAAATGTAAAACAGACAGCTAGTGGGAAGCAGCCGCATAGCACAGGGAGATCAGCTCGGTGCTTTGTGACCACCTAGAGGGGTGGGATAGGGAGGGTGGGAGGGAGACACAAGAGGAAGGGGATATGGGGATATATGTATATGTATAGCTGATTCACTTTGTTATACAGCAGAAACTAATACAACAACGTAAAGCAATTATACTCCAGTAAAGATGTTAAAAAGAGAAAACATCAGCTCGTGGACCTCGAAAACTCAGACGTCTCCTGGGTCGGCGCTGGCACGTTTCTGAAGCCTGCAGGCCCACAATTTCATAGCCTGGACAGCTCAGTCCACCCAGAATTTTGGGAAAGAGGGGCCACCTTACTTGGACAGCAGGATCAACCTGAGTTTTCCCTACAGAGCTTTCAGTTCCTCTGCAGACAGGGATGCGTTAGGTTAACTAAGGGTTAGCATTTGTTAGCAGCAGATGCGTGAGCTAGAACGTAGTCACTGAAAGGGCCGTGCTGGTGACCAGATAGACTTAACCCCCTCCACTGCCAGGGGACACCTTCATCAAGGAACTACATAGCCGAGCTCCTTCCAGATGCTCCGGGATCAAATGGATTCCAAGCCTCAAGGCTATTTTGTTAGCTGCCAGATAGGTCTAGTTCCCCGTACAAACAGGCACAGAATAATCAGGAGAGCAGCTGGGCCGAAGCCGTGGCTCTCGAGGTGCAGTAAACGCGGGCGCACTTCCTGTGGACGGCTGACAGCCGGGTGCCTGGACACGAGCGTGTCGCTGTGCCAGCGGGCTGCTGACAGCACGCTCACGGCCTGCAGAAGCACTCAGCTCCCATGGCTGGGGACCTGGATTCCCTCCCCGCCGCCGACGCTCTAGGTTCCCGACCGAAGTCCATTCTTCCTTCTTCCCCTTACGAACAGGTCTCTGGGTTTTGCTGGAATGACACCCTGGTGGGGTAACAGAATACCCTTGCCGGCCTCTCTTGCAGCTACAGGGGCAGCGGTGGGACAGAGCCCCGGCCACTCGGACGGGAACACGAGTCCATCCGCTGGTCACTTCCAGGAAGGCGGAATGTTCCTGTTTGGGCGCTGCCTCTTCTTTGTTGTCTTCCCGCCTGGAATTAGGACGCTTATTTCACCACCAGACGCAGTGCCCTTCCCTCTCTGAAGGTGCAGGCTTCTGGAGACGCTCTTGAAAGGGAGCTAGCTGGGTTTTTCATGGGCTCAGGAAGGCAGGCAGCAGCGAGGAGAGGCCATCCGTGGAGCGGCTGGGCGGTTCTGTGGCTTTTAGCCATTTCATCAAGGTTCCTCCGAGCTGGGGAGAAGAAGAGCAGGTTGCTTCCGCGTCTTTCTCTGGCTGCCGGTCACGTGACAGGGTGACACGCCCTCTCCTCGGAGGCTCTGGAAGCAGCAGGAGCTGCCCTGGAAGACACATGTTTACGGGTTTGTGTTCTCAGCCACCGCTGTGGCCACTGAAGGGGACCCGTGACAGTCTGGCTGACTTGAATTTTTTTTTTTAATTACCCCAAAATGCCTGTTTCCTTCGATGTTCTGGGCTGTCTCTAACAACTACCCGCATCTCAATCTAGCCCCTCCCTTACTTTATAACCTCAGAATGGGGTTAGGCAAGCAAACGAAGGGTTACAAGAAGCCCTCGTCTTCTGGACTTCATACAGGCAGCTTCAGCCCGCTTTCCTTCTTTCCTTCCTTCCCTTTCAGAGGTTTAACAGGGACTCTGATACACTTCTTGAGACATCTGCTTAGTGAGGTTTTGCCTTGAGACACCGAGCGGGGGAGGAGAAGGATGGGTTTCAACACGGCTGAGCTCTGCCCAAACCTGTGGCTTGGAGGAGCTGGCACAGAGCCACCATCTCCAGAAGGCTTCCATCTCGTGGATGAAGACAATGATATTTGTCTGAGGGGTACACCCTTGGGTTGCATATACAAACCAGACTTAATGGATATTTGTAAGAATTTCCCACAGGGAAAATAGGCCATGTGAAAATGCCAGGGCATTCAACTGTCACTTCCTTCCAGGGAAAAAAGGGGGAAAAAAATGCAACAGTCCTGCTTAGACAGAGCCAGCTGCTGCTTGCACTGTTAAAAGCTGTACCGCTTCTGCCTACACGGGTGGCTTCCTCAGACCTCCGGCCCTGGGAGGGATGACACCTGCCAGAGTAGCAATCCAGTTGGGACTAGTTTACCTAGACGGTAGAAAGAGTCGGTGACGGAGAGAGGCCCATTTGTTTCCTTTTACCACCCGTTCTGACTTCCATAATCCAGCCGTTCGTGAGAGCCACTCAGCTGCAGCCACCTCGGTGAGAAACCACGACTTTTGCCACTTTGCTAAGTTATTCTCCCCACGCTCGGTCCTCCAACTGGCTCAGAATACACGGCCTAGAAAACGGCCAGCACTGGGAGACTCTGTAAGCCCATAAAGCCTTCCTTCCTCAGCTCGCAAGGGAAGGTATGTGGTGTTCAGGGCTAATTGTGCCCAACGCGATCCGCTTCACTCATGTGGGTTCCCCTTCCTCACCCATTTCCTAGGGAGAATCTGAAGGTTCTAGAAATAAGAGGGAAGTAAGATGGCAGATGGATGGAAGGAAGGGGAGCAGGGAAGAGGGGGGAAGAGTTTACACCTGCAGCAGTGGGGCCCGGGCTCTCTAGCTATGACTCCAGCTGTTCAGCAGAGGCTCTGTCCCCAGCCCAGCCCACGTCCCTGGGGAAGGCAGACACGCAGGACAGAATGCGAGCATTTCCCAGAATGTGGAATCGCTTGAGTCAGAGTTTCCTCTATCAAAATTCACGAGTCAAGTCTCAGATACTGCAATCCCTCGTGACGTGACGTCTGCGACTTATCTTTGAGAGCCATCGAATTGTTGAATGCCCAGAACTTTCTCAAAATTGTACCTGGAATTAATCGAAGGGTTTTTTTCCTCCCCCTTAATCATGATTTTTTTTTAAAGTCACAGTCAGTCCAAATATAGTTAATCTTTTGTTTTATAAGTGAAATACCTGAAATAAGTTGAAAGGAGGCGATCTCAGCATCTCTAGGACAAGAGACTCCTTCAATGTCGTAGCCTGACTTTAAAATGAACGCAACATTTCTTCTGACCCCAGGGAACCACGTTGGACCAGCTACATGTTCATGACACAATATGTTTCTGGCACCAGAACGGCCTTGAGAAATTAGCCTGCTGCCTCCTAGCCTGATAAAATCTCAATAACGATTCAAAACAGTGAGAGTTTCTCTCTCATTGCCATGTAAGAGCTTCCTGCTCTACTAGAGGGTCATAAAGGTGCTTTATTTCCAGAAGTCCTTAACGTTCTTCATTACGGACTGTGGAGTGCCGACCCAATTTCCATATGGTTTTTAAAAAATGAGGGTTAAGGACGTGCCCATCTGTGGCCACGGTCAGGAAGCCGCCTAGAGATTTCTTCCCTATTTGGAGCCAGTTTTGGTAATCGGAGGGAGACGGCCTGTGCTGGCGGCTCCAGGCCAGTTCATGCATAATTCACCCAAACGGATGGAACAGGCCCATTGGGGACAAGGCTTGGCCTACTTCCCCTGGTTTATCACTAAATGTGCTCTGTTTTGATCTCCGAGGCCCTGTAATCCTCCCCTACTTTGATATCAGTGACACTGGTATAAGTCACATAATGACATGAGGTTTCTGGGGGCAGATGGACCAGGGCCCTTCTGAAGAACAAAGATGGGCCTCAAACCCAGCCAGTGAGCCAGGAGGGGAAAACACCCAAGAACCAGATTACAAACATGAAGAAACACAGCCCAAACCCAGGCAGCTTGAAAGACATGAAAGGGACCAGACAGTCCGTGTTACAAACCCAGTCCCTCATCCTGTCCCCATCAGGCCCGGAGATGAAACGGCTCCAGAACATCTGTGTCCTTTGATCTTGGGCTCCTCGTGTATTTCATCAGGAAGAGGCTGAGAATGACACGCTGTAATGCATTTTGTGTCACTTTTCCAGAGGCTATAGTTTATAAATGTTCTGTGTTAATCAGAATTATAAATGAGGAACTTAATTTAAAAAATTTGTTTAATATTGTGAGCTGTTGAGGCCTGTGTCCCTGTCTTACCCAACACCCAGCCGCGGGGAAGCTAGAATTCCTGCTCTTGTCAAGAAGCTGGCCGTGGTCCTACCGTTTAAAGCCCTCTGCTAGCTTCCCATGGCCCCTCGAGATTCTTCACGACCCCCAGGCCCCTCTCTCCTGCCTAGACGTCCAGCCACTCTGCTCTTTTTCCCCCAGATGGATCTCTCTGGAATATAAGCATATGGCACTTACCACAGTTGTAACTAATTAATTAATTGTGTGACGATGTGGCTCAAAGCAAATCTCTCTCACTGAAGTGCAGACTCCACCCAGTGGTTCCCATCTTCTTGGGAATGGGCTTTGGTGGCTGGGGACAGGTGCACACAGCTCCCGGCCCGGGCCGGGCATAAGTCATGGAGAGACCGGAACCGGCCACTCACCGTGCCTTATTCACTCGTGGGCCCCCAGGGCCCATGCACAGCAGATGCTCAGAAGACATCTGGGCAATGAACTGAATACATAAACAAGGTAATAAATCTCAGTGCTACAAGGCTCTCCATCACTGCATGTCACTCACTGCGCATCTGGGGAAGGACTTGATCCAGACGTTCAGCTGCCTGGTGCTGAGCTAGAGTCCAAGTCTGATGGTCGACTGTACAATGTTCTTTCTATCATCACTACGGGGGTGCAGGTGTGGGACCGGCACCCACACGGCCACTTCTATGTGCTAAATGAAGTCCACACACTAGGTGGATTTCTACTTATTTTCTAAAACTAACATTCACGGAGAATTAGCCAGCAATGGTTGGCTAGGGCCTGGCCAGATTTCCTGACTGGGCTCTCAGGAAACTGTGAATTATAAAAAGATAGGTATATTTTTCTTCCCATCTGAAACTTAGATTCAGAGCAGTGATGAATGTCTTGTAGCCTAAAATCTCACCCAGCGAAATGGCTGAGCAAAGGTATTGGGCAATTTTTCTTAGCTCTGGGTCTGCAAGTAAAACACTGAATGTTCAAGTCCAAGCAGTTTAAAGGGACCCTGGAGACCCACTCCTGTCCCAGGTGCAGGGAGGCCAGAGTGACACAAGGGAGGGGCCTCACATCACCCCGGACAGGCCCGGGGTCACGACCCTGATGATGCTCCCGTCATGCTCCGTGATGCTCTGGTCTTGATAGTTACAGTTTGTGGGTTTCCTTTAAACTGGAGGCAGCTCTCACTGAGCTTTGCTTCCTTCTCCCAGAGCATACACAGGCCCGGAAGGACCAACAGCTAGAGCAGGAGATGAACAAGACAGAGATGTAAATCATTCATTTTCTCTCAGGCTTGGAGCATAGACAGTTCTCCGCTTATCAATGGGTTGTTCAAAAAATCATTTGCAAGGCTGCTGTTCTAAAGCAGGATGTTTTTAACCCAGAAACAGGGCTCCATACACGGCTCACTTCCAGATCAGACCCTCAATCCCCAAGTGCTATCTGCAGAGGCCTGCAGACCATAATCCCACCACTACAAAAACCAGAGAATGCTGGTTACCTACCCCAACACCCACTTCCTCTCTCCTTGGTCACAAAATCCCCATTTTAGCTGGACACACTGAGATCTACAGTGAAAGAAAACATTTCTCTAGCACCTAAGCGCGGTCATGTGATAAATGAGATACGAGTGAAGGGTTACGTGGACTTCCTGAAAAGCTGCTTAAAGGAGGTGCCCTTTCTGCCCTTCGGGTGGCAGGCAACACAAATACGAGGGCTGGAGTTTCAGCAGCCATTCTGGGGCAGAGGAGACTGTGCATGGAAGCCATGGGCTCAGATGGTGTAGCAGAGAGACCTTGTTCCTGATGGTGGTGGAGCTGCCCCATAAGCCCTGCTTACTCCCTTCTGTATTCTGTTCACGTGGGAAAAAAAAAACAAATGATCTTATTTAAACTGCTATTAGTTGAGATTTTTCTAATGCCTACAGCTGCACGCAATTCTTAACTGGTACGCCCATGAATAACAATTTCTTTATGGGAAAGTGGGATGTCTGCTATACATCTATCCCAAACCCTCTCTGGCAGTAATGACAAAAAGAACATGCACATACCTCAAAAAAAAAACCATAAAAAAAGGCATAATAGTGGGAACTGACATTGTGGGACACTTCATATTTGACAAACGTAGTATTTGTTAGCCATCACAATGTTGCATAAGGTACTGTGAATTACTGCCCCCCTTTTACAGATGAGGAAACTGAGGTTCAAGTAGCTTAAGAATCTGTCCCAAACCAGCTGTTAAATACCCAAGTAAGAGTTACATACTTGGCATGAGATAGACACAGATGTGGTAACAGGCAGGAAATGGTAACTTTTTAAGATCTTGCCAACTAATTTAGTAAATTGCAATTATGTGAGAAGCTAGAATAAAAAGAAGGTACCTTGACCTAATTAAATGAGATAATACATGTAAAGATGCCTACCATGCAGTAGATACTCCAAAAATACCTGTTCCCATCTGGATTTTTTTTTTTTTTTTTTTTTTTTTTTCTTTGCAGTATGCGGGCCTCTCACCATTGTGGCCTCTCTTGTTGCAGAGCACAGGCTCCGGACGCACAGGCTCAGCGGCCATGGCTCACGGGCCTAGCCGCTCCGCGGCATGTGGGATCTTCCCGGACCGGGGCACGAACCCGTGTCCCCTGCATCGGCAGGCAGACTCTCAACCACTGCGCCACCAGGGAAGCCCCCCATCTGGATTTTTAAAGAGCCCTTCCTGAAACACACAAATACATACCTGCCCCCCACATTTCTAAGATATGTCTTATCAGATTATTTTGTGTGGGAGGTAACATACATGGAAACCTACAACCATTTAATTTAAAAAGCTGGGCCTGAAAAATGAAGTGGCTAGGTTTGTGTTCTCGGTCGAATGGTGTTCCGTTCCCCCCTAAAATTCTACCCAGAACCTCATAATGAGATCTTATTTGGAAGTAGGGTCTTTGCAGACATCATTAGTCAAATTAAGATGAGGTCATACTGGATATGGGGTGGACCTAAATCCAATGGCTGGTGTCCTTATCAGAAGAGGAGAGACACCCAGGCACACACAGAGAAGGTGGCCATGTGAAGACAGAGGCAGAGACTGGGGTGACGCAGAGACTGGGGTGACGCAGCCACAGGCCACCAGCTACACGCCAAGAACTGCTGGCGCCGCCAGAGGCTGGAAGAAGCGAGCGAGAGCCTTCGGAGGGAGCACGGCCCTGCCAGTACCTTGACCTTGGACTTCTAGCCTCAGGACCCTACGAGGACACATTTCTGTTGCTTTAAGCTACCAGTTTGTGGTCATGTGCCACAGCATCCCCAGGAAATGAGTAGCCTGGAGACAGATTTAAAGTATCAAGGAGCATTGACTAATGAAAGGATAAAGCTGAGGTCCAGTTCTATCTGCAAAAGAGCACGCTCTCTCCTGTAGATTGCTCTGCATCTGACCTCTAGTTTTCGACCCCGACCACCACTGCTGTGCTGTCCTGGACTCAACCCCTAGGAGCCTGCACAGGCTCCAGGACACCGGCTGAGAACTCTAGGAGCCAAGGCTGTACTTCACCTGTTACTGAGGTGAGAAAACCTGTGTGTCAGATACACCAACAAACAGCCACTAATTAGATTTGGGGGTAAGACTTGATTTTACTCTGGAACTATAAGCAATCCTGGCACACAACTGCAACTTGTGTATTTTGCCTAATTCTACACTGCATGTTCTATTCTTCTGAAATTAACACAATCAAGTTTAGTATACTTAATGTCGTAATATCAAATGAATAAACATGACTTCATACATACTCCATAGTTTTACCAGCCTGTGATGAAGAAACCCAATTATGATAATTTAAAGACAGAAACAATAACTTCCTGCAACTGTCTGTAAGAAAAAAAGGTTCGCTTCCCCTGGAAGAATTCACAGTACCACAAATAAGATACTAACCTCTTCAGCTCTCATACAACTTAGCTAAAAACAAAAAACCTCCAACGGAATCGGTGGAATAGTCTCAATTGCATGTATGAGTCTCAAATTTATATAACAAATTTAAGAAAACTTCACAAATATCAAAATGTTCCCAAAGTAAATCTGCTACCCCACTAACTCAGCATTCCCCTCAGCAGACTTAGCACCTACCCTGACAGGCTGTAAAAGGATTCAGGAGTCTATATGTGCGCTATATTTAACACATTTATACAATCAGTATCAGATTTCTCCAGCCACCAAAATGATTCCTAGAACTATGTTACATGGAACAATATTTTAAGTCAGGCAATACTGTTCTTATACATCTTTGGTGTTTAAAATACTTACTATTTTTCCATTCATTTTTCTACTCACATGGAGACATGCTTAAAATAAAACAAGTACTCTTACAACTCCACAATGAAAAGATAACCCAAGTATAACACGGGCCAAGGAATAGACGTTTCTCCAAAAGAGTCATATCATGACCAATGAACACATGAAAAGATGTTCAAAATCATCAACCATGGGCTTCCCTGGTGGCGCAGTGGTTGGAGTCCACCTGCCGATGCAGGAGACACGGGTTCGTGCCCCGGTCTGGGAAGATCCCACATGCCACAGAACGGCTAGGCCCGTGAGCCATGGCCGCTGAGCCTGCGCGTCCGGAGCCTGTGGTCCGCAACGGGAGAGGCCACAACAGTGAGAGGCCCGCGTACCGCAAAAAAAAAAAAAAAAAAAAAAACATCATCAACCATTAGGGACATGAAAATCAAAATCACAGTGAGATACCACTTTCACACCGACTAGGGTAACCAGAATCAAGAAGATTCGCAATAATAAGCACTGGCAAAAACAAGGAGACACGGGCATCTTCATACACTGCTGACGGGACCGTAAAATGGAGCAGCTGCTTCAAAAAAACTCTCTGCCAGGACACCAAAAAGTGAACCACAGTTACCACGTGACTCAGAAATTCACTCCCAGGTATACACCCGAGAAAACCCAAAACACGTTATGGACACAAAACCTGGAATGTTCACAGCAGCATTATTCACAAAAAGTCCATCAGAGACAGAGACAAATACCATACGATGCCGCTTCTATGTGGAATCTAAAAAAAATGATTCAAATGAACTTATATACAAAACAGAAACAGACCCACAGACACAGAAAACAAATTTATGGTTACCAAAGGGGAAAGGGGCAGGATAAATTAGGAGTTTCGGATTAACATATACAGACTACTATATATAAAACAGATAACCAACAGCACAGGGAGCTATACTCAATATTATGTAATAACCTATAAGGGAAAAGAATCTGAAAAAGAACACACACACACACACAAAATCACTTTGCTGTACACCTGAAACTAACTACATTGTAAATCAACTATACTTCAATTAAAAAAAAAAGATGCAATCCCTGAAGACTTCAAAACAAAGAAAAAAAGAAAAGCCCATGTTTATCTTGCAGCCCCACAGCACGACTGTAAATGCATCTTAAAGAAGAACTTGTGTGCAGAAACAAATCTTGCAAAATTCCCCGAGCTTAAAAAAAAATAGTTGAATCCTACCAGTCAGATTTCTTAATGCTTTTTTAAATTCCAAGAAGGTCAGCAAAACGATTAGTTGAGCAGACAATCTGGCATGAAGAGCTCAGGCCAATGAGGCAGAAACGTGAGTTCTAGATGCCACCAACGAACCACGTGGCACCTTCACCTATAGATTCTCACCTGTTTAGAGAGGGGAGCAGATTGCACCTCCCAAGCCTGGCTGATTATCAGACCACCTGGGAAACTTTTAAGAAATCTTTTCACTGTGGAAAATTTCAAACACATGCAGAGTAGCGAGAACAATGAATCCTGAGCACCCATCACCAGCTTAAGCAATGATCTACTGGCCCATTTTGTTTCAGTGAGAAACTCTTCCCTCCGCCTTCCTACTCTACTGGACAGCTTTTCAAGGACACGAATTCTGGGCCACACCCCATGAGATTCTGATTGATCAGGTCCATAATGGGACTGGGGAATGTTTGTTTCCCCCCTAAAGAGTCACTTTGCAAACCAATGGCCTGGAAGACCCTTAAATTTCTTTCCAGCAACAAAATTCTATCAGCATAGAATGTGGGAAGCAACAAATGCCAGAGGTCAAGTTTATGAAACTATAAAAAATATTTTATGTGCACCATATAAACTTTACAGGACATTAAGCTGATGAAGAAGCTGGTATTACTTCTTTCGATTTAAGCATAGACCTGGACCCTTAAGAAAGAAAAATTCTGCTCAGTGCAGTGTTCCAGAATTTAGAATTGCAAAAATGCATATCATTCTTACTGCTTGCTTGGAACCAGAGTGAAGTCCACCACCAAAGGGAAATTTTGCACAGCACCCAAACTTCAGAATTAGACCGATGTGCTTCACGACACTCCACGAGCAGCTGACAGAAAGCAGTGCCGCCATGCGGAGACGATCACGGGAACTCTCACGTTTGTTAGCCAGGCAGAGGGTTCTGACTCGGTAAACGCTTTTGTCTTTGACAGTTTTATCTTTAAGATGGTCCCCTATGACCATCTTAGCTTTCAAACTCACCCAAACTTTCTGACAGCGTCCTGTTCAGAAGAAACCATCCAGATTTCTATAGGTCGCCGCATTCAAAAGCCGTTTTTGCGGCTTCCCAACTACAACACAGAGAGCCCTAGCAAGGAAGGCTCCGCGCTGCGTTCTGGCTATGGGATCACAAAATCCTAACAATGGAAGGAACACTAGGAACCACACAGCTGTCCAAATTGATGACGAATCTTTTCAGTTTAAAATATTGCTTTTAACTTCTGTACAATCAAAATGACAATGTGCACGAAATTAAATGTAAATCCGTAAGTGAAACCTGGTTGATCGTACGGGCATCCCAACAACCCCCGGGCCTTAGGATCAGACGACAGCACCCAAGGAAAACCAGGCTGCCCGTGACCAGCTAATGGGAGGCGGCACCCACAAACAGCAGCTAAGGCTCTGGCACATCCACACGGAAGCACCCAAGTTGGCTAAGGGACCAGACGTGCTACCAAGAAAACTAACTCTTAGCGTCTGTGTTTACCAGCACTGCCAATGGACCATCAGGCACGGTCTGGGTCTGATCAACACCATTAAAGCAAATTGGTGGTGAGATGGGGAAACACACAGCCCTCCGATTTCAGCATCTGCACCACGTTGATTCACATCTGTTATTTATCTGTCTTAGATATTTAGCTCGATGCCTGAAGTATTTCCTTGTTCCTCTGGCCTTCACTTCTCTCCTTCCCTACAGGAGACTCTACAGCTTTGACATTCCTTCGCTTCTTGACTCAATATTTGTTGAGTGCTTACGATGTGCCAGGAATGGCGTTAAGTGCTGAGGAGACGAGCCCACCGAGAACCCTGGTCCTCGGCGAACTTTAACACGGATGGCAACCCCTACCACCACCTCCACCCCAACGCCCTTAAATGAGACAGTGTACAGAGTGACTTGTAATGTGGCAAATCAAGGCGGTCCTGGAGACCGAGAGCAGCACCCAAGTGTCCCTGGACCACAGAGGGGGAGGGAGGATGGGACGCAGCGGCGGGAGCTTTTCTGACCACCTCTACTTCACAAGGACGTCTCCCTCACTCTGGGTCCCTGCCAAGGGCATCACAGCTCCTGCTGCATCCCTGTGCAGCTGTTTCACCCCCTGCTGCAGGTGTCCACCCACGGGTACCATGACCTTAGCCTCTATCCAGGACCCAGAGCGGCGCTAGGCATCTGTTACGTGACCGATTTGGTCCCTGGAAGACGCTCAGGGAGTCTCCTCTTAAAAGGCAATCAAACTGCATTGCCAATATCCCGTCTATGAAAAACCCACCTTTACTCGAACGGCCTCTGGGGACACGCTGGTCAGCTAAGAACTGTTTCAGTGGTGAGAAAGCCATTGATGGAAAACTCACTGCACGTAGGAGTGACCAAGGGCTGGCGGTCGGGGGCTCTCGCACCTCAGCCATAAAGACAGCTGTTCAACGGGGACGGAAAGATGACCCAGAGACTCCTGGTGAAACTCTGAAACGGGGCACGGATTTTTAGGGGTTTGTGGGGTGGCGGGAGGAAAGTATCAGAAGCAAGGGCTCCATTTCCCCACTGCGTCTGCTGAGAGCACACGACCATGGCTTGTGGCAGAGACCGAGTGTGAACAGGGTGGTGGCAGCAGCCGGGCCACACGATGCATTGCCTCGAGCCCTCGCCCACCTGAAGCTTTAGAATCATGGGTCCATCTCCAGTCTGTGGCTCCCTGCTTCCCAGAAAGGATCTCTTTAAAGGGCCCCCAAGAAACGCCATCAGAGAGGAGTCTTCAGAGCCCTTGGGGACATGAAGATGGATGAAAAAGAAACACAGTCATTGTGAATGACTTTGATAATTAGCACGGCTTCTGTGATGCCTCCTCACTGGCATCAACCACTCACGGATGAACCCTGACGGGTCCCCGCAGTGAAACAGGAGCACGAAGGCTGCGTCCTGAAAGCACGCCTGCGACCAGGCTTGTACACCGTCATGTCAGCTCGGTACTACAGTGGGGACTGGTGAGGGGGCAAGGCTGTTCGTTAATTCCTTTTCTTTTCTTTAAAATGTGATATGATCCATATACTGCACAATCCATCTGAAGTATACAATTCAATGGTTTTTAGTACAGAGTTGTGTAACCACAACCACAATCAATTTGAGAACATTTTCATCACCTCAAAAAGAATCCCAAACTCATAAGAAGTTCCTGCCCACTCCCCTGTGGCCACCCCACTGCTCCCAGCCCGAGGCATCCATAACCTACTTTCTGTCTCTACAGCTCCACCTATTCTGGACATTACACGTAAATGGGATCATGAAACGTGAACTTCTGTGTCCGACTTCTTTTGCTTGGCATGATATATTCACCACAGTGTAGCAAGAATCAGGATTTCACTTCTTTTTACTGCCCAATAATATTCACTGTATGAATATAGGACATTTATTTATCCAGTCATCAGCTGATGGACATTTGGGTGGTTTCCACTTAGATGAGTTTTTTTTTTTTGCGGTACGCGGGCCTCTCACCGCTGTGGCCTCTCCTGTTACGGAGCACAGGCTCCGGACGTGCAGGCTCAGCGGCCATGGCTCACGGGCCCAGCCGCTCCGCGGCACGTGGGATCTTCCCGGACAGGGGCACGAACCCGTGTCCCCTGCATCGGCAGGCGGACTCTCAACCACTGCGCCACCAGGGAAGCCTCTGGGGTGAGTATTTTAATACGAGATGAGCCAGCTCACTTTCTGGCACTTCTGATTTCCCAGCTGTGAAAAACAGGCCTTATTTGGAAATAGGGTCTTTGCAGATGTAATTAAGTTGAGGATCTCAAGAGCAACTAGAATTTGGGGGCAGGGGCTAAATTCAAACCCAGCGACTGAACTCTTTATAAGAAAAAGGAGAGGGAGGTTTGAGATGCAGAGGGATAGGGAAGAAAGCCTTATAAAGACAGAGGTAGAGCCTGGAGGGACGTCTCTACACATCAGGAAACGCCAAGGACGGCCGGCCACCATCCGGAGAGAGTGACGTCATAAAAGGACCCAACTCTGCCAACAGCTGGATTTTGGATGTTTGGCCTCAGGAACTTTGAGAGAACACATCTCTACTGTTCTCAGCCACTGCACTGCGGTCATTTGTCACGGGAGCCCCAGGAAACTAATACAGATGTGAATTCCTGCAGTAAGTGTGCTTAGAAGGGTCTCCATCTTGGTCCTTCGTCTTGGAATGCGGGTCCCCGAGTCGCCAGCAATTCCAGGGCCCCGCTCAGGATGATGCGATTTTGAGGGGAGTGTAGGATGTCCGAGGCTCTCTGCAGAGGAGAGGGGCAGGGTTCCGATCTAATCTCTAATTTAATTATTTTCCCCTGGAACCAGGAGACTGTTCTTTTGGATTTGGGGAACTTAACTGTAAATGTGCCAAAGGAAAAAGAAAACACAAGTTATGAACAAACATCCTCTTCCTGTGATTTCCCTGAACGTGTTGGGCGGTAACACACTAAGTAACATCTCTTTCCGGGGTCGCCTGGGTCTGCCCTTCGCTCAAGGCACTCAGTCCATCGGCGTGAAGAAATAGATTCCAGCAATTTCTTGCCAAACTAAAAATAAGGAAGCCATCTGGGAGAGAAATCTACAGCTTTGTCCCTTCTGTCACACGTCATCAAGCAGGAGCTGAGTGTTGGTAAACACAGGTCTAAAGCCTGCAGTCCTCAGACCATCCCACCCTACTAGCACTTGCCAGGACGGGCGTCACCTTTAACACCTGACATCACCAGGTTCGGGCACTTGGATCTCCCTGTGAAATACTCTAATTAGGTGACTCGTGTTTGGGGAAAGGGGCAAAGACATACAACCCTCCCTCACACCAGACCTCTGGGGGTACTAAGTGAGATGGGGCAGACTAGCTCTCACAACAACCATGCCTTCCTGGGCATCTGCCTTCCAACATACGGGAGTGTTGAGTAAGGTGGACTGAAAACTGAAGGAACTCAAGAGGCAGGAACTTTCTTTTTCTTATTTTTATTTTTGGCTGTGTTGGGTCTTTGTTGCTGGGCGCGGGCTTTCTCGAGTTGCAGCGAGCGGGCGCTACTCTTCGTTGCGGTGCGCGGGCCTCTCATTGCAGTGGCTTCTCTTGTTGCGTAGCACAGGCTCTAGGCGCACAGGCTTCAGTAGCTGCAGCACACGGGCTCAGTAGTTGTGGCTCGCGGGCCCTAGAGCACAGGCTCAGCAGTTGTGGCACACGGGCTTAACTGCTCCGCAGCATGTGGGATCTTCCTGGACCAGGGCTCCAACCCCTGTCCCCTGCCGCGGCAGGCGGATTCTTAACCACTCTGCCACCAGGGAAGCCCCGGCAGGAACATTCTTTTCCCATTTTGTTAGAGAGAGAAAGGATAAGGACCAAAAACATCTTCATGTCTATAACCAAGATCGCTCTTTGATCTCCCCAGTACCCAACCTCCTCTTCTTCCAGTGATGGAAACCCCTCCCCACTTCACCCCCAAAGTTTTCACTGGCTGCTCAGCTGGGATGACCTCTGCCGGCCTCCCCTGCAGTCCAACGTAGCTGTGTTACTGGTTTAGGCGGGAGCTGACTCCTCTGGGTCTCGCCTTCAAGACATCACGCTTAAGTGCCCCATCCTCCCCTCCCCACTTCCACGCAAACCAGCTTCAACCATGCGAACGAGGAAAGCATCCCAGCCCACAGACAGAGCATCACGGTGGCAGAAACTCAGGTGCCTGAGTGGGCACGAGGAGAGAGCTGCCCGCCAGCTTCAGGACTGCTCTCCTCTCAGCTCAGCCACTGGAAGCTGGTATCCCTGTAACGCACCTGCTGAGCGTCCACCCAGACGAATCCTCAGGGTCAGGCACTTAAGCACTGAATACACGCTTCTTGATTTCTAATGTTCTTTGGTTATGAACAATTTACAAAACAAATCACAATTCATGCGTCACATGAATCTAAGGACCAGTGGCAGTTTACGTAGCTCAGTGACCAGCAGCCCAGAAGGCCTGAAGGGAGCTTCAGAAGGACCGTGGTCCAGCCTTGCCCCAGAATGATTTGCTACTTGACCCCGAGCGAGTCATTTGATCTCCTTCCCTCTGTGTGGATGCAATCTCTTGATTCCTTGGATGCACAAGAGAAAAAATAACGAAAGAGGAGGTTTTTCATGAAACCAACTGATGCAAAATCTTTAGAAACATTCTCAGCGTAAGTCCTTTCTCTCTTTCTCCCCTCTTACCGCCCCCCTTTTTTTTTCCTTTGCAGGCAGGTGGTGTTAAAAGAGCTTTCTTTGACAAAATGGTGGTGTAGCTGATAGTAACTTTTACTAATAGCCTTACTTTAAAAAAAAAATTAAAAGTTGACCACTCTAATGCTCATCCCATCCATTAAAAAATTGTTTGCTAGACCACAAAACCCCCGAATCTAGGACCAGTCACCCTCAAACCACGACATTCTGTGATCTCTGGGTTCACAAAGGTAAACTCAGAAAAGGCAACTGATGTTTCAGCGGCAATTAAAAAAATACAACAACAAAACACGTTTGTCAGAGATGACAGCTCTCTCGCTGACGTGCTCAGAGTTACAGAGAACGACCCTGTTCCCTGGAGAACCAGCCATGGCCCAGTGCCAGCCAACCTGGAAGGGAGCCCTGGACACAGGCCCCTCAGGGCCCCCGTGAGGCTGCCAAAAGATGGAGCCTCTACTCATTTTCCTGTAGAACAAACCAGATCTTTCTTCAAACCTTAGACAGAGGAAGCAAGTCCTCATGGCCCATAATTAAATCCCCAAAACGGGCACTTTTTACTAGGAAGGAGCTATTTAGAAAGTTCCAGAATGATGAATGAAAACTGAATCTTAAAAGTAGAATTTGATTTTAGGCTGCTTTGAAACTGCTAGGGAATTTTTTTTTTTTTTTCTGTTCTAACAGTCTCCCTGCAAGGATTAACAAGATGAAAAAAGAGAACGATAAAAGCCTATAATAAAAGCCTGTACAAATTGAGCGGCAGATCCTGGGTAAGCACTTTACAGGCCTTATTCCCTGATTCTCACAAGGACTCTGGAAGCATCTAGATTTTACAGACACAGGAACTCAGCACAGGCAGGTTAGGTCACTTGGCCGACATCGCAGAGCTGGTCGTGGCCAGGCAGGGATTTGAACCCGGGCTGTGTGACAGCAGAGCTGTGCTCTCCCCGCTGCGCTCGGCGGAGGATGGACCTAAGCCCCACGGTGGGTCTCACGGCTGCCCACACCCCTGTTTGTCGGGAGACTCTCATTCCTGGACCACCATCCTCTTTAATGTCCTCTGGGGGCTGCACACCCGAGCACAGCGTCAGTGATGCTGTTTATACAACATTTGTAACAGAACCTGACCGTCCACAAACCACTTTTCCATCCACCCAGTGGCTTGAATCTGACGTCTGTGAGGCAGGTGAGGCTGGTATCTTATTATCTGGATGGACAGGAGTCGCGTGTGCTTGACATGCAACTCACGTCAAGCACAGGTGGGGCTGCACCTTTCGTCATGGTCAGCGCTGTACGTGGTTTAGGCAGAAGACCATGTGTGGTGAGGGGAGCTACATGGACCAGCCCAAGGGAGCCTCTGCCCTGCCCACCTCCCTTAACTGAAGACCGGCCTCCTGCCCCGGGGGCAGCCCCCTGTGTCTGGGGTTGGCTGCCTCTGCGCCCAGAGGATGACCCGAGACCCAGGACCTCAGCCACCTCCCTGTTCCCGATTCACAGGACGCGCCTGGCACGGGAATAATTTGGGGCTGTACTCCGAAGTCTGAGAAATGAGCAGGGCTTTGATCCAGTAATTCCAGGCTTGGATTCCCCATCCCCCACAAGGAAGTAGTTAAAGATATTCACAAATATCCATGTTTACGTCAACCCTGCTTTAAAAAAAAAAAAAAAAAGGGAAAGCACCAATGTATCTAATAATAAGGAATCTTTCCAGATCTTCAAGATACAAAGGAAACCTATGCGGCCATTAGAGCTGACACTGTAGGACTATATCCATTAGCCAGGAAGGAGATTTCCAAGATATTTATTAAGTGAAAAGGGAACAACCTGAAACAATCTGTACTTTACCATCGCTCCTGCTGTTACATGGCACACAGTCACACACGTGTGACTCTGCAGTAGCTGTCCCCTGGTGGGCAGAACTATGCTTTTGGTGGGGTTTGTGATGAACACAAATTGCTTCTGTATTAGGAAGAACGTCTCTCCACTTTGGGAGAATGGCAGCTAATCACCATATGCTGGTGGGTGTTAGCAGGCTAGTCTAACCCTTTCAGAGGTCACAGGACACTCTGACCTGCAAGTGGGAGGTGGTGATCTCCTGGGCAAGGGTGGTGGCAGCAGCAACTCATGACTGAAGCCTCAAACAAGGGAGCCTGGAGACCCACCAGGAGCAAATGCATGTTCCTAAAGGTGATGCTTTAAGGAGGCAAAGCAGAGACTCAGGAAGAAAAAAACATGTGTGAAAGCCCTATCCTGATACCATCTCAACAAAGAAGAACTGCCACGATCCATTGGCTTATTAGCACATCACAAACCACAGGTGACCTTGGCCAACGCAGGGCGTTTGGGGCACCGAAAATCCACGTGTAACTTACAGTCAGCCCTCATCCCTGGCTCCCCCGTACTCGAGGATTTAACCAGCCATGGATCGTGCAGTATGTACTGTAGCATTTGCTGTTGAAAAATATTTGCGTTTAAGCGGACGCACACAGGTCAAACTTGTGTTGTTCAAGGGTCAACTGTAGTCTCAGAAGCAGAATAAACAGACCCTTTTACAGATGCTTCTCTTAAAGCGGTTATTGCTCTTGCCCATTTCTTCTTTTTCTTTCATAAAAATATTTTAGCTGAAAGGTCACAGACCAGGAGAAGATACTTGTGACTCGTAACAAGAAATGAGTATCTAAAATATGTAGAGTTTCTAACAATCAATGAGAAAAGAGCCACCTCTCTCCCACGTCCCTAAGAGTCACAGGAAAAAAATATGCCAAGGATATTATACTTCATACAACAAATATATGGAAAAGTATTTAACCTTTCCAGCAATCACAGAGAGGCAAATGCCTGCCGCTTCACACCTGTCAGGTTGAAACTGTTCAATCTGATAAAAGCACTCACTGGTAGGGACCTGAGGCAACAGAACCCTCCAACACCGCTGGAGAAAGGCAAACTGGTTCAGGCATTTTGGAAAGCAAGTTGCCAAACCCAGTACAAGACAAGTCCACCTTTGGACCAGCAGTTCCCCTCTAGGTGTGCCCAGACCTGGGGAATTCTCACACGTGTGTGCAAGCTGAGCGGAAGAGTGCACACTGCAGCTCTGTTTAAAAGCGCAGAAAAGGGGACTTCCCTGGTGGTCCAGTGGTTAAGACTCCACGCTCCCAGTGGTTAAGACGCCACGCTCCCAATGCAGGGGGGCCCGGGTTTGATCCCTGGTCCGGGAACTAGATCCCACATGCTGCAACTAAGACCCGGCACAGCCAAATTAATTAAGTAAATTAAAAAAAGAAAGAGCAGGAAGGCAGAAGCAACCCAGCTGAATCCCAGCAGGGCAACAGATAAATTGTTGCCGCTATGTAACAAGGGAAGTGAAGGGACTAGATCTCTGTGAAACAATGGGGATGAACCTCAAATCTGTAACTTTGGAGCAAAGAGAATACACGTTATAAAAGAACGGTGTATCCTGTAAAAAACAGATGCAACATTTAAGACACACAATGACGTTAGATAATTAGCTAGACAGACATTTACACACGTGCTGGGAACGTGACAATGGTCCACATCCACCTCAGAACAGCGACCACCTCGGGAGGAAGGAAAAGGGAGGAGGGGCAAGAACGTAACATTTGACACAAGAAAACTCCCTGAGACAGACACTCCCACAGGACTGGGAATGCGGGGAGAGACGCGGCCGCAGTGACACTAAGGAAATGTCCTGTCACGTTCAACTTCCACGATTCCAGCCCAGGATTTCGCTCCTTTCCTATCCCAGGAGGATGGAAATCTGCGGGTTTCTGAGTGGACCCTAACTGCTGGGCAGACCTGCAGAGACCGTTCGCAATGACAACGTCTGAACGGCGTGGCGGCGGTGAGGCTAAAAAGGCCCTTCGCCATCACCTCTGCTGTGTCCACACCCTCAACCGTGACTGTGTGTCCACCTGGGGTGCCGATGGCTCCAGGCCCACGACGGCAGGCAGGGACAGGGTCTCCTTCACGTGTCATTACGCTGCGGGTATTAAGCATCAACTGAAGAGCGTTAACTGTCACCAGGTACACACAGCCCCAGACGCGTCAAAACACCGAGTCACTGGGGAGCGAGCCCCAAGAGGAACTTAGTAAAGATCCCTTCAAGCTGAAAGCCGAATCCTGACATCAGCATCACACAGCAGCAACAATCTCCAGGAAGGGCACAACCTCAGGCCGCAAAGGGGGATGGGCTTCTTTTAAGCTAAGTCCTAAAGGGACCAGTTACCGGTCCAGGGTTGAAAGGGCAGAGGAGCCCATTTTTCTGATACAAGGGACGATGAATTCCGCATGCCCTGTGTCTTCTGCAGGGAACACTGCTGGGACTCACCTCTCATCGCATCAGCTAAAGATGTGATCGGGGAAGTGATGCTAATCCTGGCTCATTACCTGAACACCTGGAGTGAAGAAAAAATTTTTTTAAACCAAAAGCATTTTGGGAGGCCAAGTAGATACTGAGTCCTGGGCTAAAGGAACCCCAGAGCTAGGACAGGCCAGTGGGAGCCAGTTGCACTGTGGACCCTGCGGTGGGTTTAGGGTTGATCTCCAGGGGCTCCTGGAAGCCTCCTCTGCCCATTCAGATCAACAGGGTCACGGTGCCACAGCAGCAAGCCGCAAGTACAGGGCCAGGTACCGGTGTAAACTCTGTGCATCAATTCGCTGAATCTTAACAACCTGCGTCATCTAGAGAGGTCGACTCCCCCACTTGTCTGGATTCACCCAACAGATTAGGTGTCAAACATAATCCGCCTGAGGACAAGAAAGCTCATGAGGTCAAGGAGAGTCCGAGTCCAGATTCCAGCACATTCGCTGAGCTCCTGCCGTTAAGTTCCGTGCTGTGCCCGCTGTTTTCACACGCTCCCATGTGCTGCTTGGGACCCAGCGGGGTAAATACCACCACCTCCAATTTCCACGAGGAAAGAGCCAAGACTGGGAGACGTTAAGCCCTCAAGGCTGGTGAACGGGGAAACTGGCTCTCAAACTTTTTCAAAGATCAGTCTGAATCCTCACCTCCAGCATCCAGGACCGTGACCTTCTTTGGAAATAAGGTCTTTGCAGATGTCATTAAGGATCTCTCGGTGGCCCTAAATCTAATGACGGGTGTTCTCAGAAAGAAGAGGAAGATCTGACAGAGACACAGGAGACAAGGTCTTGTGAGGACAGAGGCAGAGACTGGATTGATGCTCTACAAGCATCGAAACACCAAGAGTTACAGGGGGGAAGGAAGGATGCCCTCCAGAGCCTCTGCAGGGAGCCTGGCCCTGCTGACACCTTGATTTTGGACTCTGGCCTCCAGAACCGTAAGAGAATGAATTTCTGTTCTTTTTTAAGCTACCCGGTTTGCGGTAATTTGTTACAGTCATCCTAGGAAACCGATCACCAGTTCACCTCGCAGATCTGCTCAATGCCAAGCCAGAACCAAGTGGGGACAGGAAGACGCAGAGGGGAGGAGACGGGAGTTGAGGGACATGGAACTTGTGCCCAAACGTGATGTTTTCTCCCCTTCTGCCCACCCAGCAGACTTCGGCTTTGAGCTCAAACCAAGATCAACCAGAGGAATTAACAGCGTGAAATGCCACCACTCCTCGAACATGTATCACCAGCTTTCTAGAATATTCTTGAGGCTTCAGGCTGTGGGTCTAGGACACACACCTCTGCAATCTTAGTGTTGCAAGAAAGATAAGTTATTTTGGAGAGAGACTATAATAGCTTTGGGCTTTTTTCCCCTTCCCTTTTCAAAAGGCAAATCCATATTTAAAAAAAAAAAAAGAAAAGAAAAATACTCATCACCCATAATCTTACCACCTTAACAGAATCATTTCTCATTTAAAAAAATATCTCTCAATTAAAATAATTTTTCTCTGCTCCTAAACAGGGAAAGTGATTTTTTTTTTTTTTTTTGGCTCATTTAACTAAACATTAACCCAGGAGCTGTTTGATTTCCATCAAGGATATGCAAGAGCAGGACTATAATTCTTTAAGAATGTTTCCCCAAAGGAAACTAACCATTAACTGTGACTTCCTCCGGGATGCGCCACTTCAAGTCTCACAGGAATACATTCATTTTGCACAGTACTTAAAACTTTATCACCCATTCTTAACCCTTGCATTTCGGTATGTTTATGAAGTGTCCCCAAACAGAAAATCCTCAGTTCAGGATTAGATGCCCGGAGCTACTAAAAATAAAACAATGTCACTCACATGTGGAACCTAATTTTAAAAAATGATAGAAATGAACTCATTTACAAAACAGAAACACACTCACAGATTTCAAAAACAAACTTATGGTTACCAAAGGGGAAACGTGGCCGGGGGGGATAAATTAAGAGTTTGGGATTAACATACACACACTACTAGATATAAAATAACCAACAAGCCCTACTGTAGAGCACAGGGAACTCTACTCAGTACCCTGTAATAACCTATATGGGAAAAGAACCTGAAAAAGAATGAATAGGTATATATGTATATATATGTATAAGTGATTCACTTTGCTGTACACCTGAAACTAACACAACATTGTAAATCAACGACATTCCAATAAAATTATAAATAAATAAATAAATAAAACAGTGAGATAGGATAAGAAATCATCAAATCATAAAGCAATGTTCATGAGATATTCCCCAATCTGTCACTTAATCTGTCACCTAATATGTAACTTATCCAGCAGTCATACATCTGGGAACCTCAGTTATCTTTACCAGGCATCAGAGCCCAGCAATCATGTATTCACTACTTGAAAACAAAAAATAATGATAGCAAACACACACATAATGATAGCTCCCTCTGTGCCTGGACTGTTTGAAATGTTCTAACACGTATTCACTCATTTAATCCTCAAAGCAGCGCTGTGCAGTAGATTCTATTTTCCCCCATTTTACAGATGAGGAAACCAAGGAACAGAGAGGTGAGTGACACAACCCGAGACACATGTCTTCTAGGTGGCAGAGCTGGGACTCCATCACGCTGTCTTGCCCCAAAGTCCATGCACTTAACCTGCACATTCCACAAAGCTCTCGTCGTTAAGGGACCAGCTTGGGGGTCCCAGGAAGGGACTCTCTCCTCTGACTCTAGTTTTAATAAGAGCAATGACTATCTACCAGGCAAAGGCTGGGGAAGGTACACAGAAGACCTCTGCAGGGTGCACGCAGCATCGAGGGCGACATCCAAAGTATGAACCGGCCCACCCGGGCGCTGGTTCTCCACGGTCAGTCGGCTTGGGTTCTGCCCCTGAATACCTGGCACAGCCGGTGTGACCAGCTGGATGTCCTCCCTGACTACTGTCCCCACGCCACAGAAGAGGAGACACACCAGAGAAATAACTCATCCAGGGAGACACGGTAAGAAGACGGGCCTGGTTTCTGCACCACGTCGCCCAAGCTGACTAAGAAGACGTCATCAGCTTGCTCCAAGAAGGTAGAGAAACGTTTAAAAGTTTTAGAGCGATCCCCTCTCAAATACGGTTAAGGAAAAACAAAAGGTGGGGTGATGTTTGGTGACAAGCGAACATCACATGAACTTCACACTTGAGGGCCCATAAATCACGCTGCTTGGAGAAGAGCCACACGCATGAGCCTTGTCTGTGGCCGCTTCTGACCACCTGGCCCACGGAGCCGAGAATGTTTACGGTCTGGCCCTTTGCGGAGGAAGTGCCCCGGCCGCCGATCTAGACAGTTTATTTCAAAGAAGTACTCTTTCTCTGGTGATAGAATAAACGAGGCAGTAAAGGACTAATAAAACAATCTGCAAGCAGCACAGTCATTATTGTCACTAAATTCTGTGAGTTCTAACGGGTGGCTGTTAGAACATTCAATCCTCTAATGAGACGGACTTTCCACTCACTTCTGTTATTTCTAGGAACACGTGACAAATTGAGGATTAGAGAAAAGAATCCTTAACCCCCCCCCCGCCCGATTTCATCTGAGCCGTCCGTCCTCCTACACACCGTATGAATCCATTGGTATAAAGTGCAAACACAGGCAAAGCTAATCCAGGCCGTCAGGTGAGGAGAGCCGTCACCTTCCCGGGGGGGCAGAGGGCGGGGGGGGTGCCGGGTGCTGGGGTGTCCTGGGTGCAGGTTACACGGGCGGGTTCAGGGGTGAAAACCCAGAGAGCAGCACGCTGAAACTGCGCTTCATACGAAATGCATGGGCTTGAGCATCATAAAGGCTTGTATATACGTAAGTGGGTGGCCTCTTACACTTGGCTCTGCAGAAGCTGACGTGCCTGTTCTCAGCCCTCTGAAGGGCCGAGAACGCAGGGGGCGCTGGGGGTCCGAGCCCGAACACTGCCCCGTGGTCTCCCGCCGGGCGGCAGGGGCGCGGAGGCCCACCGGGAAAGCCAGGAGGGCAAGCCTCTTCCCACCCCGTCTGGTCCCTCCCCGACCCGGGGCCAAACCCTGCCGGCTTCGGAGCGCAGCACGGCCCGGGGCTGGCGATCTGAGCGGAACGCGGGGACGCCAGCAGGCCGGTGCAGACAGACTCCTCAAGAATCTGAGGCTGCAGGAGTCCTTGCTCACTCGCCCATTAGGGGAACGGAAATGTTAGCTTTTAAGAACAGACCCTGGGCACCCGACTAGGAACTGACTTTACTTCAGGTATAAGCTTAGAGTTATTTGTGATGCTGCTGAACTGGTACGGCTGGTACGGCAGACTGTTCCCGGGAGCTATCGAAGTAGGTGCGGGCGGGGCGGGGGGGGAGACTGGGCTCAACTCTGGACAACAAGGCAAAGGGGGACCTGACAGCCTAGGAGCAGGTGGGGGTCAGTGGATGGAAGACGACCAGGAAAAAAGGTCAAGGATGAGAGGAGGGGATTCTTGCTGAAGGTGGGGCAGGGGGACCAGACGTCACCAGGGGTGGTGGGGGATGATGGCCTCCATCAGGCCTCGAGGGGATCAGATTCCTGGCGGGGCGGGGGCGGGGGGGGGGGGGGGGGGCGCTTCCAGCTAAGTTGACTCAGCGGCATTCTTGCTAAGACCTGACAATGCAGAGACGAAGCCGGCGCCCACGAGTCAGGGCCTCGCTGAGGAGAGAGCTCAGCGGATGACCAAACGTTGGCCAAGGAGAGAACCTTCGTCAAAGCCACAGGAGGTTACAGCGCAGAAGTCACATCAGAGTTTCTAAGGTGAACTCGAGAAACCCAACGACACAGTAAGAGACCTGACTTCTCAGCTTTGTAAATGCACTTTCCCTCTCTTCCTTTAACCTGTTTACTGAGTGCCCACTGGGTCAGGGACCGAGAGATGCTGGCCTCCCCAGGGGGACCAAGGAACTCCAGCTTAGAGGACGGAGACCCACATAAAGAGAGTGACCTGCACTGGGCGGTGATGGGCAGGTACGAAGGGACTCGCCAAAGGGAGGGGGGAAACCCGACCCTCCTTCCTACCTCAACTAGGAATCCACAGCATGTGATTTCTCCTTGCTTCCCCTTCACCCCTCTGCCTACCAAGCAAGTAAACGGGCCCCTTAAACATGCAAACTCAATCAGGTCACCCCCTGAACTGTTGGCATGACTCCCCGGGGACCGGGGGAGACTGGGCCCAGTTAGGAGACTCTCACAGATCTGGACGAGCACATGAGCCAACCCCCTCGGATGCAGGGAGGGCGGATTTAAAATAAAAGATGTACAAGGCCTGGAACCTGGTGACTCACAGACGGGGCCACTTTTGTAGAAGGAAATCAACCTCATGCATTTTCTTCCTCATAGTTATACACCACTCGGAGGAAGGGACAGTCTGTGCAAACCAAACCAACCCCGCGTGTGTGTGGCCTCACGGACGTTTTGTTCCGTTGACCAGGTGGCTGAACGGCTGGCTGGGTCCACCCTAGCCAGGAGATGCGTTTCCTGGATCGTCATCATTTTGAGAGGATAAACAGACATAGACCCCTCCATGCTAAATTCCTCTTCCACTCTGTCCTTCTCCAAGGATTTGACACCCCACTGGACGTGGACCTGGCAGGTGGCAGCCCCAGCTGGCCCGTAGGGCTCCACCTAGCAGAGGTGGGGAGGCTTCCAGGAGTGCTGACCTGGGGGGCGGGGTACCCTGACTCTGGGGTAAGATGAACAGCAAATACCAAAGGGAGACGATGAACGTTGGACTGTTTTTTACTTTTTAAAAAATTCGGTCCCTTCCTCCGTCACAGATGCAAAGAAAAGCAGTTTTGGAGCCTGGCATTTCCCAGATAACAAAGGGAAATGGAGGGGAAAGGTTAAAGGAAGAGCTAGCCGGGCTGGGGGGCACAGGACACCAGTCCGGCATTCGGGGCTGGGCGACACCTCGGACCAGGGGTTGGAGGGAGCTGGCAGCTCGCGAGGGGCGGTGGGACAGCGGGCTAAGCAGTGAGCTCTCAGGATCAAGAATGATGACTCACGCGGCAGCAGGGGACCCGCCAGGAGCAGCCCCTACCCCCTGCCACCTGCATCTCACCCACGACCCCTCCTCCTTCAGCTCCGAATACACGGACATACATGAAAAGAAATACAAGGGAAAAAAAGCCAATTTGAAAAGATACAGTCTACGCCCCTATAAAATAAACATCTCTGTGGGTGAGAAACAGAACAGAACTCAAAGCTGTAGGGGGGCTGGAGCTGCAGGCCCGCCGGGCTCCGGTCCGAAGCAGACCCAGGATGGGCAGCCCCAGCTCCTGCAGACGGAGGCTGAGGGTGGGGTAAGCGAGGGAGATGCCGGCATCTGGGTGCGATGAGGCCCCCCCGCCGCCCAAAGAGCCCCCTGCCCAGGCCAGGTCCTGCTTTTACTCTCCTCTGGAAAAGGAGCTTCACTTCTGAGGCCAAGACCAGGAGGGCAGCTGGGAAGCAGAAACAAAGGCCCCGAGGACTGCTCTGAGGGACGCAGAAGTAATCCCCGTCTCTGGGGCTCTGACGGCCAAGTGCTCCGGACCCAGGGGTCTGTTTACTTCACCACCTTTTAAATCCTCTGACCACAGAGTGTTAAGATCAGAAGAGCACTGCTCTTCTACAGAGGAACAACTCCTGGGTTTGAGAAGGGAGAAATGAGAGCCCACGAAGCCCCCCTACAGCCTTCGTAAGGGGGCTCCAGGCCCAGGAGCCAAGCGCCGCCCTCCTGCCTTCCGTCTTGAAGCCCGAATCTGCTCATTTATACACGTGAGCTCAGCAGTCAGACAAAATGAGATTTCAAGCCTGGTCAAGTTGTTCATGGATATCACATTTCTCTTGTCCTGTGAACAGCGGAAATGAAATTTCAGCATGAAAAAAGTCCTCAAGCACCTCGCAAAAATCAATAGGAAGCAAATTACATGCCGAAGTAAAGAGCCATGGGCTTTGGCGCTTCAAAAGGCATTTATTTCAAATTACAGACTGGTCCGGAATGATTCAAGCTCTTCCTTGATCATAATGATATCTACAAGGAGGGGGTTAAGTCTCTCTCATGCTCTAAATTAATTTCATAAGGCCAGAATCCAAGCTGCTTCGCGCCTTGTCAATCACCACAGAAGCTGGTACTGTAACTGGGAAATGAATTCTAGTTCAGCTTCTGATGCATGTATCCTTTATTCAGGCCCAACAACGGTGCACATAAAACTGGTATCCTGATGTTAACACTGGGTTGTAACTGATTTTCTATGTTGTGAGCGTCTTGCAAGCCACCATTTGGAACCACTATAATTACTTTGCTTCTCCTCCAGTTATCGGATGATGAGCTGGGTCTAACTTTGTGGACTAATGGTAACTAACCCTAACGCAGAGGGCTTGTTGACTCTAGCCAGGCACTGTCCTCAAGCGTTACTTCATTTCACACTCACAACCATATATAAGGTGGTAACAGTCCATGTTTACTGCGTGCTTTCCATGCGCCAGACAAGGTTCTAAGTGCTCTGCACGTTAAAATTTCATTTTAATCCTCACGAAAACACTCAGAGGGAGAGATTATTGTCACTCCCGTTTACAGACTCAGAGGCTCAGAGGGTCAGTGACTTGCCGAGGCACAGAACAGGTGCACGGCCGTCTGGACGCAAGTCTAACTGATGTGCAGCTACCCTCTGTATGGTGTGACAGTCGTCCCCTGGTATCCACAGGGGCTGTGCCAGGACCCCCCGCAGACGCCAAAATCCACAGATGCTCAAGGCCCGTAGGGTCCCCGAGGTCTACGCCCTCGGATACGGAGAGCTGACTGCACCGTCACTCAACTGGCAAGAGCACTTCATAAAACAGCTTTTAAAATATGGATTCCTTCTTCAGCTCAATCAACACAGAAGTCACTAGGTCAAGGTTATAAGTAGTAAAGCTTATAGACACATCGTGCCAAATTCATTTCCAAAAAGACCCTATGAACTCACAGGCCACAGACAACATGAGATGTGTATTTCATCTCCCTTACCAAGCCAGGGCGTTATGACTTCATTAATAAGTAGGGTCTTGTTTCACATTGTTTTCTTACCCTCAAGTCCATTTCTCTAGATGTTTATTTACAAGTGGTATTTCATTTTCTGAGAAGGTGGAATACTTTTATGAGCTGGGTATATATTCTGGTGGGTGGATATGGCCCTCCGTAATGAAAAATACTACTTAGGAGGCTAGATATTACTCAGCAAAGCATAAAGTCAAAGAGGAGTGTTATGTTTTGTTATAAATGCTTGTACACATTTTTCTAACAACCCATCCCCTGAATTTGGGGTTACTTTTTATTTATTCTTCATATTTGACATTGTTAGAATTTTCTGTAATGAGCACAATTAAAAACACAGACACTTTTCAATCAGGAAAAAAGATGGCTGTATTTATTATAGATAATGCTCTTTGCTTTCTGTTCGAATAGATTAATGACCTAAGTATCCCTGATTTTAGCTGAATGAGAACAGATCAGGAGTTCTTGGGGGTATAATATATACAGTCTGAAGTTTTAAGGTTGTTCTCTGTTTACTGGTTCAAAATTCCTTTACCTTTCATGTTTATAATGTGAGGGGCATTTCAGAAGCGTGGGCTAACCTGATGGCAGGGTTCTTACATCAACCAACAACTGGTGAATTCACCTTGGAGGAAGACGTAATGTTTGTGTGTGTGTGTTTGAACAATCTTCTCATTTCCCAGTTATGCTATTGGCTCAACCCACGAATGAGTGTTCCTATATAAAATGTCTTGAGAGATTCATGGAAAAGTTCCTCTGTAGACAGAACACAGTTTTTTCCCCAAACTCACAGAAACAAACATGTACTTTTTAAAGCTCCCATGCCAGCAGTTCTCAAAAGCTTTTCCAATGTGGTGGAGAGGAGACGTTACACTTCGGGTTAGAATTTCAAGAAAGCTGGTTCATGCTGGATATTTTCCTGAAGTCGTTATTAATTTTTTTCAAAGCTGCTCAAAGCACAATATTTGTTCTGCAAACAGTATAAATTCAACTAGAGGTTTAATCTATCAGCACCTAGAGGTATTCGGAGTTTAACCAATTTTGTCTAGGATCACAGGATGGCTGGACCACAGTCACTGAACTGCATCAGTTTTCACCTTCATCAGTGTGCTGAACAGACAGCTCCCCGGTGACACGGATGACACGCCACAGCACACGGAATGTTCCTCACGTCCTAACACGGAGTAACAGTTTCCCCAGCTTTCTACTCGTCGCAACAGTCTTTCCAAATCTCAGTAAAACAGACCTATCCGCCCCACGTGCTCCTTCAAACAGAGCGACCTCCCGTTCATCCGTCCTATATATTGAGGTTCAGTGGAAGGTTTTATTTGCAGGAATATACATCTGCTGCTAAACAGCCATTTTAAAACCACTGGCCTAGATCAATAGTCTATTTTCTGAGAACAACGATTTCCAAAGAACTCACTTAGGAAGGTTGTTCAATTAAAATGAAGTTGATTAACCCATGGGTTTTCTTCTCCTCAGTCAGATATATCTCTCCTGATCAATTTATTTGACTAGGGACTTCCCTGGCGGTCCAGTGGTAAAGAATCCGCCTTACAACGCAGGGGACGCGGGTTCAATCCCTGGTCGGGCAACTAAGATCCCACGTGCCGTGGGGCAACTAAGCCCGAGTGCCAGAACTACCGAGCTCACCCGCCTCAACTAGAGCCCCCATGCCGCAAACTACAGAGCCCACGCGCTCTGGAGCCCACGCGCCACAACTAGAGACAGAAAACCCGCACGCCACAACTAGAGAGAAGCCCGCGTGCCACGACTAAGACCCGAGGCAGCCAAAAATAAATAAGTCTTTTTAAAAAAATTTGACTAAACGTTCCAAATTAGCTTTTTCTTCCATCAAGGAGAACATTCCAAGTATCGGTGATAAGAGTTAAAATGATTACATGGTGTGAAACTTTATTCCTAATGTGGCATAATGATTAGTTAACAGGCAAATAATTAAATTTAAACGTATGTGCACATACTGACAAAAATTACTCTAGAAATACAGGTAAAAAACCCCAATCGTTTCCTGAACCAGCTCCTCTCCTGTACATCCAGCCATCCACTGTGGTCCACCAATAACGTGAAAACATAGAAATAAGTGCGTGCAATTCTGCAATACGACAGAGATTAGGAACAAGAAAATTCTACACGTGAAGATTTCTCCAAAATTCCTCCGTCAGGCTGACTGTTTTTAACTGTGATTTGGTTTTCATACCTCATGTGTCTACAGACTTTAATAAGGAAATTTAAGAGACACGAAGATGTGATTAGCAGCTCCCCGGATGTGTGAATTATGCAAGCAGATTTAGTACTCCACTGGCACAATTTGCAAACTGTGTGCACAGACACTACCTCGCTTTATCAGCCTAGTAACCTCAGAGACGGGGCATGATTTCTTCGTGTGGCTTTGCCGTCACTAACTTGCGGGGGTGGATACCTAGAGAGAACGGCCAGGTGACCTGTCCCCGGTCAGGACTGGAGGCTGAAACCAGAACCCAGTTTCCAGCCCAGAGTCTATCCCACTGGATTCTGCTGTCAATCTGCATTGAAAACTTAACCCTTACCATTCGGGTTGAAGTGTCTGAACTAAGCACTCAGCTCCAGACAAGCGTGGCTATATCAAGACGCGACATGGAATTTTCATAGGAAAACTGCCAGAGGTAGTAAAGGATGGAGGCGGAGCCCAGAACAAGAGCTAAGCAGAGTCCTTCCGACCGCCAGTGACTCTTGGCAACGTCGCGATCTCGCTCTCGGCTCCTTGGCATCTTTGCTTCTCTTCCCCGTGCTTCGCGGGCACCGCACAGACACTGTCGCAAACCGCACGGTCCCCTGGGTGTGTGAGGGCATCTCTAAAACCAGCTTCCTTTTCATCACGTGTAACAAAGTTTCCACGCGCACACGTGATAACGCACAGCCTGACGCATTATCCCACGAGCCCCCTCCTGGTATAGCCGCAGCCCCACTGACAGTCCAGAGCCCCAAGGGCCTCCTCCACTCAGCCGTCCTCCCCCTTAAGCAGGACTGATGAGTTTTGCCTCTTTTTCCACTTTGTACACATGGAGTCGTAACAAACACCTAACTTGGGGCCTGGATTCTTTAGCCCAACGTGATGTCTGAGAGAATCACATTTTTGTAGCATGTAACAGGTTTTTCATTCGACGTTACACGCTATTCCACTGTAGGGTTACACACACAAAAAACTCCATTCTACCTGCAAGGAGCACCTGGGTTGTTTCCAGGTTCAGGCAATTATGGACAGCACTGCCATGAACACTTTGTACCTGACTTCCGGGACACGTATGTATGTATTTCTTCTGGGCAGACGCCTAGGAGCAGAATTGCTGTGTCATGGGGTGGCTGCTGACCAGGTCTCCAAAGCGGCTGCACCAACTCAGTACTACAGGCCTTTTCATCTTGTTCTTTCTTAGGAGAGGTGTAGGTACCTTGTTACGGTTTCAAATTGCGTTCCCCTGGTGACCGAGGTCGAGTACTTTTTCATAGGCTTGTTGTGCATTTGTACCTTCTTTTACAAAGTGTGCAGATTCATTGCCTAAACAGGCAGTAAGTGAATTGTCTCTCTTTTTGTTACTGATCTGCAGGAGTTTTTATTCTGGACACAAGCCCTTCAGTAGTTACAGGGGTAGCAACATCTTCCCCGATTCCTACCTTGCCTTTCATTCTCTCAATGTTGTGTGTCTTTTTTTAAACAATTATTTCAATTGTTTTTTTTTTTAATTTATTTTATTTTATTTATTTTATTTTTGGCTGCGTTGGGTCTTTGTTGCTGCACATGGGCTTTCTCTAGCTGCTGCGAGCGGGGGATACTCTTCATTGAGGTGCATGGGCTTCTCACTGCGGTGGCTTCTCTTGTTGCAGAGCACGGGCTCTAGGCACGCAGGCTTCAGTAGTTGTGGCTTGCGGGCTCAGTAGTTGTGACTCACGGGCTCTAGAGCGCAGGCTCAGTAGTTGTGGCGCACGGGCTTAGTTGTTCCGCGGCATCCGTGATCTTCCCGGACCAGGGCTCGAACCCGTGTCCCCTGCATTGACAGGCAGGTTCTTAACCACTGCGCCACCAGGGAAGCCCTCTCAGTGTTTTCATTAACAGAAACTCTTCAGTTTACTGTGGTCCAATATGTTAATCGTTTCCTTTTTCTGGCTGGTGCTCTTTACTTTCCGCTTAAACACACATTCTCCTCTGTCATTTCATTTTCTAGAACCTTTACTGTTTTACAATTACAATTAGATCTACCATATACCTGGAAGTGGGTTTTCTGGGGGGTGGGACCTGGCAGGGGGTGGGAACAGAGGGTGAGATGTTTTTTAATAGGGATATCCTATTGGCCCAGCCTCATTTATCAAAAAGACCATCCCTTCTCCCCCGCTCAGCAGTTGAAGACATAGTTTTAACATGAAAATGTTGACCTTAAACATACACAGAAAAAACTCCCAAAGACCCCGAGTTTTCACCTAAATATCCCTGCCCAACCCCTGTAGGAATATAGAAGCAGAGGCCCAAAGATGAAGGAAAGCCTTTGTTGTCAATTCTGCCACTTCATACAAAGTTATTCTTTTTCCCGACTGGTAAGCTTTAGATAACAGAACATAAGGAAATGGTTTTTAAATCATCTCAAAATGAAGAGATTCTAATGTTGTTTTGTACCACAAGGAATTCCTTATGTATCTCAAAGCCTATTTCTTAAATTTCATTCGAAAAACATCCCTACTTCATCAATCCCCAAAAGCTATTCCGAAGAGCCGTCCTGGGCAACAGCAGTTGGCTGAGTTACAGACAATCAGACTACTGCAGCGCAAGCCTTCTTGGTCTCTGATACCCTCACGTAAATGGCATTTCTGAGTGAGAGCCAGATTCCCATTCCTTAAACCGTGGGTTCCTTTCTCACCTGCAGCACCCAATGGCATCACCTAGAATAAGCTCGAGAGCCCAGTGGGGAAAACGCTAACCTCTACAGAAAAAGGGGACTCTGGTTTTCTATTTCTTAATGCAGTTCAATATGTTAATCTTTTCCTTTGCATTTAGTGCTTTTTATATTCTATCAATCACTTTTTCCAAGAAACACATAACAGTCCTCCGTGACGTCACCACTTGTCACCTTCCCTGTCCACCGGCTCACTAAGACTCTGCTGACATCACAGTCAAGGCATGAACTCAAGTTCCTGGGCTTCTTCCCATCTGATGGTCGTTGCTAAGACGTGAAGAGCTTCAAATATTTCTGAGACGAACATCACACTGAAGTCTCCCAGCACACGGCACATACCTTGGCATCAATTCGTCAAGTGTCTAATTCCGAGGTAACCTGGAATTCCAACCTTTACGTGCTGTTGTGGAGGAACCACCTTTCATGTCCGTGAAACCTTGAGGAAACAGAGGGCAGGGCAGCGAGAGGAAGCAGTGAAGTCCTGGTTTGGAAAAGGGCAGGAACGATGGATGGTCGAAACCAAAAACCTTTCAACCGCCAAGTCCATTTCCCTTCCCACGTGGAATTCCGGCAGCGGCATCGAGAGCTGGTTTAAGGCTCGGCCTCGGGGACAGACCTGCAGGTGGCCTGGCAGGATCTTTGACCCCTTAGGAACCAACACCCTGCTTCCTTCACATCCACAATCTGGTAGCCACTCACCAGCAGGGGTCAGGCTCACTCACCATCACAGCCAGGCGGCCTCTCGGGCCACAGTCACACTCTTGACCTTTCCGGAAGTTGCCTGTGATGCTGTACCATGCCTAGCCCATCTTGTCTTTTCATTCGGTCACCTCAGCACCCTTTTCCTATTTGCTCAATATTGAACTTTGATTCTCAGAGAAAATAGTTGCTTACACTCATCCCGAATTTTTCATACTGAACTGAACGAATGCCAAGTTCAGTGTTGCATACGCGGCCTCCTTTCCTCTTGACATTTACCAGTGACAGCAGAAAGGCTTGCCTTTTCCACGCTTCACACACCAGGTACAGGATGGACCCCCCCACTCACAATGGAATACGTTTAAAGATTATATAATGTGACGATTATGTTTTTTAATATTTCCATTTAGGCTTCAATTATCTATGTGGGAACTTTCTTTCTAAATTACAAAACATCTTTTCATTAAGCATCTTCCCCTAAACGTACCCCCTCCAAGTCCCTGGGAGGCTGGTGAGGCACACAGCTGATATTCCACACACCTGGGCTTCCCGGCCTTGTTGTGAAGCTGGGCCACAAATACTGAGCAGCGAGGGTGCGCAGACGGTCGCCAGCAAAGAAAACCTGGTGTCAAACAAGAAGACTGAAGAAGCTATTTGTACTTCAGTTTTGAGGGTGGTTCTCATTTAGGACACGTTTCTGAATTAACAAATAGTTTCAGTCAAAAAAGTGACCATAGTTCCTGTTGGTAAGATAGATTACCTTTTCCTCTAAACAGTTTACCCCCTTAACCTAAGGCCCATCAAATGTAACATTCAGGGGGAAAAAAGTTCTTGTTACCCAAGTGGGAAAGGCTGTCCCTAAAAACCAGCTCTTCTTGCCTTCACGATGCTTTCCTCTCAACAAGTGGTCTATTTTACTCAAATGATAAAGTTTCATCTGAAAGTATGTTCTCTGCTTCCTTCTCCCTAAAATACAAAACATTCCTAGGGACTTCCCCGGTGGTCCAATGTTAAACTCTGCGCTTTCACTGCAGGGCACGCAGCTTCGATCCCTGGTCAGGGAACTGAGACCCCGCGTGCCGTGTGTTGCAGCCACAACAGAAAAACCAGAAACAACAACAACAAAAGGTCCTGGAACAAACAGTGCCCACACCCCCTTCCGCATCTACCAAACCTCAACAGAGAACCGAGCAAGGGCACCTTGACGTGAGCCACAGGCCCCATCTGCCCCTTTGCTGGGCCTGGGCTGGTCATTCTGTGTAGGAAGGACCCCAAGGACCATCCATAGATCTAAGAGGAGCCACAAAGCAGAGGTGGTCAGGGGTGCATCTCAGCCCAAGGGCAGGGACGATGAGCCAGGCAGAGGCGGGATGGAAGCACTTCACCCCCCGGCTGCCCCTCCTCTGCCTCTCCCGCTGCAGTAACTCATCTCAGATTGAAATCTGACCACAGCGCTTCCCGGACATCGTCAGGGTGACATCACCGACAGCCGGTGGGCCCGTGACCCTTCCTGGGGCTCCCTTACCAGCCCCTGCATCTTATCACTCCCTCTAGTATGACCACATAACCTCTTTGATCATAAACCACCTGGGACCAGGCCTGTGACGGCCAAATCTAAATCCCCAGAGTCCACGGTCTCCAAAAACGCCTTAAAATGTACACAGCTAGTGAGCAAATCGGTGGGTTACAGTCAAGGCCTTAGTCGGAAACAGTAAACAGATTCCAGAAGTTTCTAGGTACTGCTATCTTGTCTCTCAAGGTACTGGGGAGACCACTGAGAGAAATACCACCCCCGGGGCAGAAGAAGGGACCTCCTGGTACAGAAGTGAGGCTGCAGATCATGGAACCACGACTCATTTGCAGCTCCAGCTTTCCGCTAGAGCAACCACAATGGCCTTCACTTTGCACAGAGAGTCCCGCGTTATAATTCTGCGACCATGCTTTAAGGCTTTCAGCGGGAGCTTGGGATTAAAACTCAGGAAGAGGCCAGGTGGGCGCCTCAGAAAACGAGCCTCCCCGGGGACTGCTGGCTGAGAAAGGGAAAGGTCAAGAAATGTAAACGGAGAAGACAGTGCGCGTGGAACTTTAGAGCAAGCCTCCCGCCGCCGCCCCCCACCCCAGTGCCCTCAAGGCTGCAAAGCTGCCCGCAAGCTGGGCTAGGGGTGCGGGCTGGGACCTCACAGCTGCCGAGCTCGCCCCGGGACCGAAGCTGAGGAAGGACGACTTACTGAGTTCCCACTACCAGAGGGGAACGACTTACTCCCATTTTACAGACAGGAAGCTGAAGCCGAAAGGGAAAGAAACAGCTTTGACAGTGCTTGGCATACAAGTAGGGGCCCAATAAACACCAGCTGAATGACTTTCTGAAAGGGGCCTGGTAGACCGAGGCCAAGCATTATTTTTCTAGCAGACCTGCTCAACAGAAACATAACGAAAAACCTAATGTGAGCCACAAAGATAATTTAGATTTTTCTAGTAGCCACACTTCAAAAAGAAAAAGAAACTGGTACAATTTTAATGTACTTTAATCTAGTATATCTAAAGTACTATCATTTCCATACAGAATCAACGTTAACGTATTAATGATGCTTCACATTCTTGTTTACGCTAAGTCTTTGGAATCTGAGGAGTATTTTTCACAGACAGCACACACATCTCCATGTGGACCAGCCACACCTCAAGTGCCCCCAGCCCCACGGGTCCGCAGCTCCCGGAGGGGCCGGCACAGCCCTAGAGTCTGGATTATTCAGACCCTAAGACAATAGGCCAAAAAGAATATTTTTCATGGCCCTGCTCATCTCAGGACTTCAAGGGTAAAATCTGTAGGAAGCCGAAAAATTTTAAAAGCCTACAGGACTTGGAAGCAACCGAAATGTCCTTCAGCAGGTGAACGGATCATCTGTGGCCCATCCAGACAATGGATTATCAGGGATACAAAGAAACGAGCATCAAGCCATGAAAAGACAAGGAGGAACCTTAAAGGCACGTCACTGAGTGAAAGAAGCCAACCTGAACAGGCTCCTGACCATGATTCCAACTCTATGACTTTCCAGGAAACGCAACGTGATAGAAACAATAAAAAGATCAGCGGCTTCCAGGGGTTAAGGGGAGGGAGAGGTGAACAGGAGCACAGAGGAGTTTCAGGGCAGTGAAGATACTCAATGATGGATACATGTTACCGTACATCTGTCACAACCCACAGAACGATACAACACACAGTATGAACCCCTAATGCAAACTACGAACTTTAGCTCATAACAATGTATCAATATTGGTTCAATTATAACAGATGTACCATACTATGCAAATTGTTAAGAATGGAGAAAACTGTGTGAGGGGGGTGGTAATATGGAAACTACTTCCCACTCAATTTTTCTATAAACCCGAAAACGCTGCTCCTAAAATAGACAACTTTTAAAAAAGCGTACAGTATGGGCACTTCCCTGGTGGTGCAGTGGTTAACGATCCGCCTGCCAATGCAGGGGACACGGGTTCGAGCCCTGGTCCCGGAAGATCCCATATGCCGCAGAGCAACTAAGTCCATGCGCCACAACTACTGAGCCTGCGCTCTAGAGCCCGCGAGCCACAACTACTAGGCCCACGAGCCACAACTACCGAAGGCTGTGTGCCTAGAGCCCGCGCTCCTCAACGAGAAGCCACCGCAATGAGAAGCCTGCGCACCACAACAAAGAGTAGCCCCCGCTCGCCGCAACTAGAGAAAGCCGGCGCGCAGCAAGGAAGACCCAACGCAGCCAAAAATAAATAGAATTTTTTAAAAAATAGCATACAGTATGAAATACTTACTATAGTTGTTGGTGTTTTCACCAGAAATCATGGGGGAGAAATCATCACTCCATTCTGAACTAAAGAAAATCATTCTGTACAAAAATTTCCCATGCTGATTCATGGGCACTCATTCTACCCACAGAGACCATATACACAAGAGGGACACACAGCAGTCACCCACACTGATCCCAGGCGGCCGAATCCTGGTTAAATCCTGCCTCTGATGCTTGTTACCAGCCAAATGCCCTGGACAACTATTCTCTCTGTCCTCATTTCGGTCATCTCTAAAATGGGAATAATAATAAACCTTCTGAGGTTGTTCTATTTAAAGCATTCCTCACAGGACTGGACATATAGTAAGTTTTATAAAAATATTTTCACATACACTGGAATATCTGAGAACACCAGCTGGTGGACACAAAAGGGCCCTAGGAAAACACCAGGTGCCTCGCTGGTGAGGGATGCCACGGACCAGTCGCGGCTTTCCTTCTGTTTGTCTCCCTCACGTTCTGGGTTCCTTCAAGGTCTCCCTCTCAGGCTGCCCTAAAGTATCTCAGTAACGGCTACTTCCCTTCCACAGCTTTGAGCAAAAAAGAAAAGCACTGCGGTTGCCAGGCTGGCAAAAGCACTGAAGAGCTCGCCAGCATCTCCAGGGTACAACCCTCCTGAACCACGACACAGAAGGCCTGCTCATACACCTATGTTTTTCACTGTTGCTCTCCTTGCAATTTTTTTTGTTGTGGTAAAACATAAAACAAACTTTACCATTTCTAAGCGTTCAGTTCAGTGGCCTTAAGGGCACTGACAGTGCTGTGCGACCGTCACCACCATCCACTTCCAGAACTTTGTCATCTTCCCAACTGAAACTCTGCTATCAACCTCACACTCACCCCTCATAATCCCCAGCCCCCAGCAATCACCGTTCCACTTTGTGTCTATGAATGTTGACTCCTCCAAGGGCCTCCAGTAAGTGGAATCATACAGTACTTGTCCTTTTATGACTGGCTTTTCACTTAGCGTGCTGTCTTCAGCGTTTGTCCGTGTTACAGCATGTGTCACAATTTGCTTCCCTTTTTTTCCTTCTGGGCACGACGTGCGGCATGCGGGATCTGAGTTCCCCGACCAGGGATCAAACACGTGATCCCTGCAGTGGAAGCGTGGAGTCTGAACCACTGGACTGCCAGGGAAGTCCCAGAATCTGCTTCCTTTTTAAGGCCAAATAATCCTCCATCCCAAGGATGGCCCCCATTGTGCTTATCCCTCATTCGCTGATGGACACTTGGGTTGCTTCCACCGTTTGCCTGTTGTGACTCATGCTGCTATGAACACGAGTGTGCAAACATCTTTTCGAGACTCTGGCTCTCTTCTTTTGGGTATAATACCCAGAAATGGAATTGCTGGGTCATACGCCTTATTTTTGAGAGAGGAATCACCCCTGGGTGTGGAAATGACACACACTGAATGGCAGTAACAAGTCAAGGGTTCACTCTCTTCTGATCACAGAACATACGTTCTCAGGGGCCTGATCAGAGGTCTCACCCTGCCTCAAAGGTAAAACGTGACTTTCCTCCGCCTGTTGGCTTGTGATGTTTATAACTCAAAGCAGCATCGAGCTGTACCCTCTAGTTCAGCTGACACACTGACAAGAAGCTGCGTTTCTTCATTAAAACAGGCTAATGAATTCTGTACTCAAAAATTTAAACTCTAGCTCCGTTGGTAAACACAAGATCGTTCATTGATCTTGACTGAATTAAAAAACATGTGAAAACGATCCTTTCTGCACATCTACCCTGCTACTACTTTATGAGATTAATCTCACCAGTCTAATTTAACAGGCTTCAAAATCATTTAAAATGATAGGTTTTGAGAAAAATCGTAGCTCTTGTTCTCCACAGGCCCACCTTCTCAGGCGGTTGTCTCATTAGCACTTCAAAACCCAGCAGGCTTTGGCTGAATAGACATTTGCATGAGAAAACTTCCAGGGAAGCCCTGAGAAGGGTGACAGCAAGCAGAGGGGAAAGCAGAGTTGCTGTGAGGAGACAGCTGACAGTCTACTCTGACCTTGACCGACCCCGCCCCCCCACCCCCCCCACCCCACCCCTAAGGCCGAGGCCAGGATGAGCCCTCAGACCCACCTCCTACAGCTCAGTCCTGAGGTTCTCAGCCAAGCCTGCCCAGCAGAATTACCTAAGCGCTTTGAAAACTTCCAAGGCCTGGCACCAACCCAGACCAAGTGGAAGAAAAACGCCGGAAGTGGGGCTGGTCGTATTTTTAAGTTCTCCAGAGTGGTTTGAGTGTACAGCCTGAATTTTAAAAACAGAGCATGGGAGGAGATTCAGACTTCATCTAGATGGCGTTACGTAGCCTACAGATTGCTCTTCTGTACATTATCTCAGCGGATTCTCAACAGTTCCATGCGGCTACATGGACTCGTGCCATTATTCCTATTTTACAGATGGGGAAACAGGTTCTGAGAGGTCAGAAGATGTGCTCAGGGTCCCACAGGGGACTCGGGGCTGCCGAGTCCCAGCCCAGGGCTCTCCTTCTCCCCACTACATCGCGCTGCTTCACAGCTTGGGAAAACTTCCCAAAAGAACCACATCCCCCTCTAAAAAACACAGACAACCTTTTATATCTTCCTGAGCCTGACTAGGAATACTCATGGAATGTTCCTAATTTTTCACAGAAATGGCATCAATCTCCATCTGTATTTTACATTTTAAACTGCCTTCTCGTTTGCTCATTTTCTTGATTTCCTTTGGGCCCAGCCAAAGCCCTCCTGACCATATCTTTATACCCTGGATTTAATCATTACACACCTTTGCTGGGCATTCAAAATGCCACTGCCTTCTGCAAATCTCTGGAGGAAGAATCAGCCTCTGCCACGCACACCCACCTTCTCAGCTCTACAACCTGTAAATTACTGACGCGCCGTGTGCTTGGGAGAGCACATCGTCCTCTTCGAAGAGGAGCCGACACCCTAAATTGAACCTTCACCTCCAAACCTGACATCCCCACCACAATCCTTCAGAGCCCCCATCTCCATGTTCCGAGGCTCTGTGGGCCGTCTTACAGCTCATGGCTTATTAAAAGAAAAGGGGGAGAGTGACACTTAAAAACGCCATCAACAGTGAGTTCCAAAATCTATCTGCCCCAGCGGCCAGGACTCATTAGATCTGAAGCTATTCAGCTTCTCACAGAGAGACGGGAGCCCAAATACTGCAATCCACACACACAGGAAATGATCCTGGTAACACCAAGATTCCACTTTTAAGCTGTTTACTTGAAACAGTCCTGGGGTTCTGTCTGGCTTAATCCTTAAATAAATTAATTGTGAAAGGATTTTTAAAAATTAGACGTGAGAAATGTGAAATCGATAGCTAGTGGGAAGCAGCCGCATAGCCCAGGGAGATCAGCTCAGTGCTTTGTGACCACCTAAAGGGGTGGGATAGGGAGGGTGGGTGGGGAGAGATATGGGAATGTATATATATGTGTAGCTGATTCACTTTGCTATAAAGCAGAAACTAACACAGCATTGTAAAGCAATTAGACTCCAATAAAGATGTCAAAAAAAAATAGATGTGAGAAGGATTTAACGAAGATTTCCAAAAGCATCACTCAAAATTCTCAGTAAAAGAAGGAAACGTTGCTTCTGACGGATAGCTTCTCTGCAGCTCCGCCCCTAACTGGCCGCGTGTCTTTGGATGAATAACCCGCAACCTCTCTGAGCCCCAGTTTCCTCCACTGTAAGGCAAGGCCGCTGAGCCTCGGTCCCCTGCCCCCGAACCGTCTGACTCACAGGCTCCTTTGCCCAAGCCTTCCGATGCAAGAGCCGTAACGGGGCCAGATGTGAGGGTCCCTGAGCTGGTCCCCCCGGAGCCCAGAGGGACACCACGTGCTTGTTCAGCTGTCAAGTAAAGCGGGGAGAGCGCCCCTCCAGCCCTGAGTCCGTCCCGGTGCTCACGGTTTCCCAGCGCTGCTCTCGCCCTGTCTGCGCTGGACCCATCCACCTGCCTCTAGTAAGACGCTTCAGACGTTAGCTGAAAACTCCAGCCATCCTGGGGCACCCCCATCACGACCCACAAGGTACCATCTGGCAGCTCTGCGACTCCTGCCACCTTTGCTGCCACCACCCGGGTGGGGCCCTTATCGTCCTCCCTGAGCCACTGCAGTCGCGCCGCTGCTCTTCTCTCTCCCCTTCCCCCGGCTCCCTCTCTCTTTTTCCAGGCAGTAGTCAGGGCCATCTTTCTGATCATCTCACTCCCAGCCTAGAGCTCTGCAGCTGCTTCCCTCTGCAGCTCCGCTAGAACCGAGTCCCCGACCACAGCCGAGGAGGCCGGCACTTTCTGTCTCTGCCCCCTCCCTCCCCAACCCCTGCTTGGCCTGCACCTCGCCCCTCTCTGCCCGCAATGCTCCAGGCCCAGGCCGAGCTCCTCTCTCCCTGGAGGGCTCTCCGCTGCCCTGCCCTAGAGCCAGTCTACGCCTCCCAGGAGGCTGAGCGTAAAGGCCCAACCCCAGCAAAGCCGTGCCCACCACCCAACGGAGTTTGAAAACCCTCCTCCTGTTTCCCACCAGGGCACCATGGCTTCTGTGCCCCTGTGGCACCTGGCACGACTTTAAACAACATATTTGTCTGCATACATGTTCACTGTCATCTTGTCACCTAGACCATCTGCCCCAGAAGGGGAAACGTCTGTTTTTGCTCTTCAGTGTCTACCGGATGCCTGACAGGTAGTTGCTGTTAAATAAACATCTGGTGCATGAACGAGCCACCGATCAAACCAATAATCATCAGCCTGGGCTTCGAACCTCGCAGCCAGGGGCCCTGCCGTGTCCCAGGAGAATCCTGAATGCACAGCTGTTCCCATGTTGGCTCGGGCTGTGAAATCCTTAAATACTTCAGAGTCTGGCAGCTGTGGGCTTCATTCAGAGGCCCACATACTGACTGCAGGTGAAAAAGATAAAACACCTACAAAACGTAGGTGGGTGAACTCGCTGAGAACTGTGGAGTGAAATACGTTCGTACACTTATGTGGCGTATTATGGGCATACATACCAGCATCCAGACTGGCACCTTAGGGCATCTGTTCTGCATATGAACTCAAACACTGTTCTCTGGCTATAACCCCCATCACGGGCTTCAGAAAATCTACCGAGGTGAGTCTCTCACAGTTCATTAGGGAAAGCTCTGGGAAAACGCTGGAAAAGAATTCTCCGCATTTTGAAAGTCTGGGGAGAAAAACCATTGTGTCTGCCGAAGCACTCTGTGGGTTCTGCCACAAAGCACCTAAAAAGAGACAACTGGCCCTTCGCTAAAGCGGTTCGGAAAAGCCCCACCCCCAGAGTAAACATAAGCCATATTTCAGTACCTGTTACACGAGAGACCTGGCACACCAACGATTATACTGAAAACATGCATTTGAAAATCCTAATGCATTCCCCCCAATTTTTAAGACTTGAATACCCATTAGGCCATATACATCTTTTTTTTTTTTTGCATCAGATTTTGTACCCAGTCAGAGAGTAACTGTGGGACCATCAGTGAGCTAAGAGGTGTCAAGCAGGTAGAGTGCGTGAATGAAATGTACTACTAACAATTTTAGAATTGTAATTTGTACCAAGTTCTCAGTCTTTGTGCGACCTGCTTCACAGAGAGGAGTCCCTGAATAATTCATTACGTCCTCACCCAAGTCTCTTTAAAGAAATCCAAATCAGAGATACTGTAGATAATATGCTACCCCTTAAAGGAGTCCTACCCGTCGACAAATCCCCCTGCAGCAGAGGGGGAAGGAAGTCACCCAGTCTGAGTGTCTCTGGAGACCAGAGGTTTACAACCTTGTGAAGGACTGAGTCCAGCTTCCGGCCTGCTGGCAGGTCTGGCCTCCATGTTCCCGGCCCTGGTCCCACCTGGTCCGTCCCTAGGGGGCATCAGAACAGCCCCGCTGCCACCACACCCAAGGGCCTTTCAAATGTCTAAAGACACCTTTGAGATCTTCACACCTCTCCCTTTGCTTAAATATCCCCATTTCTGTAGCTCCAATCGTCTCTTCAATCTTCTCTTTAAATAATGTATTATGGACTAAAATGGAATTGGATAGCTTTTGCCACCCAATGCCCATGAAAACTATTGTCTGGACTTCAAAAAAAAAAAAGGGGGTCCTCCTCAGACCTCGGAGCACAGGCATTAACTCACTGGTGTACGGCTCCGGGTGCAGGTGCATATTTAATAGATGTTTCCTGGTGATAAAAAGTAAACCTTGAATTTTTAAAGGGCCTTTCAGTGAAAGACCCAAATGTGTTCAAAACGGAAAGCTTCCAGGCTGTAAACAGAAACTCGATGCCCGAAGGTGTCCTCAGAGCTGCAGTTCAGCCCCAGAGCCGCCCGGCCTTGGTCTCAGAGAGGTGGCGCCCCGGACCGCTCGCCCCTGTGGAGCTGGATGAGCGCCTGCCTTTGCACTGAACATTTTCTCTCAAGAAAAAGTGGTAGAGAAGTGAAAATTCATTTGGCAAAACAAACGGGAAGGCTCTGTATTTAACGACGGGAACAAAAAATAATTAGCAGCGTTCACTGCCAAGGTCTGACAAACGCAATACTTTATGAATTCTTCTTGGATTCCACACATCTCTAATCTTAAATAGCATCTCGGGGGGAATCCTGCCCTTAAGGACAGCCTAAAATTACTACAGAAGCTAAGCTTGTCCACCGCGGTAGTTCATAAGTGCCAGTAATCATCGTCGTCATTATCCTGAGGCTTCTTGTCCCCGCACTCGAATGAAGAGGCCCGTATAAGGCATTCGTGAAGAGTTCCTACCACATTCCGTGAGGAAGCAGCAATCCTGCTTCTCTGCTCAAAGATGCCCAGGTGACATGGGGGAGGGTGCATCCCTCCACGAGATTCTGGAATACGGCAGAAAAGCACGTCCTCGGTGGCCAGGGATCTGCCGGTGGCGATTTCCATAAAGGAGGCCGTGTGCGCGTTGCAGCCGAGAGGGCTGGCTGCGCAAAACGAAAAGTGACAACACTGGACCCAGCTCCCTCAACCCTCCAAAAGGCAGACGGCCCTTCCTGAACGCTCGTCATGCTGGCTGCTCAGCAGAACACAATCCCTCCCTTCAGAGAGCTGACCATCTGCCAAGGAGACACTGTGTGATCCCAAGCATTATGGGACAGAATTCACACAAAACTGTCAGTGTCCAGGAGCAACAGAGAGTCCCAGCTGGCCGGTCCCTCCCTGTAGCAAGGAGAGGCCTCCCCGTGAATAAAAATCCAGCCTGCGGACCCAGGAGGGAGGAGAAGGCTGTTACCAGGGCAGCAAGTGTCACAACCAAACTACCTTCACACCCATGTACTTAACTTTTTTTGCTAGTGGCAAAAAAAAAAGAAAAAAAAAAGTCTTTTAAAATTTAGGATGGTCTTGCCTTTGGAGAAGGGGTAGGATGTTGAAAGGTAGAGGTGGGTCCGTTGGTATCAGAAAAGGGGGCGTCCAGGGGGCAGGAAGGGCATGAGTAGTCATGGAAATGGTTTCTTCCAGCCCAAAGCTTGAAACATGGGTCCCAGCACGGCTGCTGATGGAAGCCCTGAGAATCTCCCGGGCCAACGATGCCCTGTGCAGGATTTCTTTCTTACAACCTGGGGCTCCGGGACCCCACACTCACGCTTGTTCCAAATCGCAACAAGTTCAAAGCTGCTTTTTGAGAAGAGTCTTGGCCCTGCCCTGGCGGGCGTTCTCCGAGCTCCCCTCGGGACAGGGTCAACGTCCTCTTCCTCGGCCCCATCCCGACGCTGGTGCACCTACTTACGGGCCTGGGGCCTCTCACCTTCATAACTTTCATCACCTCAGGCCACACCCCAGCCTGCGGACCCCTTTGGCTCTCCATCGGCCTGTCTAAACTCCATCCCACGCCCCAAGCTCATCACCCCTGTACGTGAAGTAAGCCGTCCCGGGTCACCGTCCCACACCTCAGCTTCCGAATCACAAGGCAGCACAAGCTCTCCTGCGTGCATTCTTCGACTAGTTCTAAAGCAACTTAAGAAGGACCGTATCCTTTAGTTGTTGGTATCACCTGCAGCGCTCACACGGTACCTGATAAATGGGAGGATTCGCCTCCAGGCTGCCTCATGCCCATGGCTGTCGGCAGGAGGACTCAGCTTCTCACCAGGAGACCCCTCGAGGGCTGCCTGAGTGTCCCCAAGGCAGGGCCCTTTGCCTCCCCAGAGTGAGACATCCCAGAGGAACAAGGAGGGGCTACAGTGCCTTTCACATCTAGTCTCAGAAGCCACACACTGCCACTGACACCATCTTCCACTTACTAGAAGCAGATCACTAAGTTCAGTTTGCACTTAAGGGGATGGGCGTTAAGCTCCGCTTCTTGACGGGAGGGATAGAAAAGAATTTATGAAAATATTTCAGAATCACAGTAGGGGAGCCCAGAAGACATGAAGGGAAAAAGGGGGAACCAGGAGGTGACAAATGACTCAACCAACCTGACTTCATATCTGCGTGGTTATTTCATTCATTTTCTCAGGACAACAATTCTTTGACCTAACCACATCTGAGGACAAAGGAGTCACGATTTTAAATCACTTATCAGGGACCTCCCAGGTGGTTCAGTGGGTAAGACTCGGTGCTCCCAACGAAGGAGGCCCATTTTTGTTTGTTTTTTTTTTTTTGTTGCGGTATGCAGGCCTCTCATTGTTGTGGCCTCTCCCGTTGCGGAGCACAGGCTCTGGACGCGCAGGCTCAGCGGCCATGGCTCACGGGCCCAGCCGCTCCGCGGCATGTGGGATCTTCCCGGACCGGGGCACGAACCCGTGTCCCCTGAATCGGCAGGCGGACTCTCAACCACTGTGCCACCAGGGAAGCCCATAAATAAATATTTTTAAAAAATAAAAATACAAACTAAAATCACTCATCAGATTTTTATGGAATTTAGGTTTTTTCCTACAGCTCTCTATATTCAGACGTCCCACTGAAAAGACACACCTGGGATCAGAGACCCGAGGGGCACGTTTTATTCTGCATCGTGGTGGGCAGCTTGTGACAGGCTCCCAGTGAGGCCCCCTCCTGGTGTCCACGCCCTCTGGGGTCTCCCCTCCCCGATGGTGGTACGGACCTAGCGACCGGCTTCTGACTAATGGAACAGGGCACCGTGTTGAGCTGTCATCTCTGTGACTGGGTTACAGAGGACTGACCGAAATCTCGCTGCCATTTCTTCCCCTTGTTGGCATTTCTCTCTCGATGCTGCATAATTTTAGGAGGCAAGCAAGAAACCCATGAGGCGGGGAACTAAGACTGTGAGAAACAACCCTGCCAACAGTCACGTTAGCCTGGAATCAGACCCTCTCTTAGCCAAGGCCTGAGACGAGGAGACCCCCCAGCCAAGTCCTGAATCACAGACTTTGAGAGACCCCGAGTCCAGGCACCCACCCAGCGACATTTTGCTTGGATTCCTGGCCCATGAGACCATGAGACCATAAACACCCTTGCTTTAAGCCACTAAGCCCTGGGATGACTTGTTATGCAGCAAGAGATGACTAATACATTCAGCATTACTATAAATCCACAGTACTTGGCATTTAAAAAGCCTCCCAGTCCAGGCTATTCAAAAATTTAAATCCTATATATATTTCAGAACTCATCACACTTTAAAGGTCTATGCATTTCATAACATGGAAGACACACTTCAATAAAGGAAAGAAGGACAAAAATTCTCTTCTCATGTATAAACGGGGGTTTTCATAGAACGGTCTTGCGTAAAGGGAAACTCACTCTCCTGCTCCCATAGGAGAGACAGCCTCCACGGCGGCCCCCGCCCTCTGATGTCCACGTGTTCCTGGACTGTCTTCTCCGCGAGCGTGGACCGGCCCCAGAGACTTAGTTCAAAAGTAAAGAATGCAGCAAAAGTGATGGGATCGTTGCGGTCACTTCTGAGGCCAGGTTATAAACGGACTTTGGGTTTGGCCTTGCTTGTCCTTTCCCGCTCACTCTGACGGAAGCTGTGAGCTGTGCTCTGGAAGCCAAGAGGTCCATGTGCCACGGAACTGGGTTGGGGCGGGGGGGGGCTCAGACAACAGCTTGCAGGTGACCGAACCCTAGTAACGGCCAGCCTGGAAGTGGACCCCCCAGGCCAGCCTCGCCGTGACCGCAGCCTGCATCCAATACTCAGCTCAGCTGGGTCCAGACCCCGACCCAAAGAAACTGTGAGACAGTAAACATTCAGTGTTTTAAGCCACTTATGTTTTGGGATAATGTGTTATACCCCAACATGTAATTAATATAACTGCCCACATAACTCATAATTTACGTGTATTAAAAGAGAAGGTGCCACTTAACAAGAGCTGTGCTTGGTAACAAAATATATTTTCATAAAACACACACACACACGAAAAGAAAAAACAGTCTGCTCTTTGCGAGAAGGGCTGATGGTCTGTCTCTCTTTGCCTGCACCGTGGAGGTGGCTGAGGTCGGCCGGAGGCTCCCATGAGGGCTGAGGCTTCCCACCCACCCTGCACAAATCTCTCCCACTTCTGTTCCTAGAGCCTTCCTGAGGCCGCGAGGGAACTTTCAACTGTCAGGAGAATCGATGGTTTGTGCAGAAACTCAGCACATGCTCCCCAAGGACCCACGACCAGGGACATCAGGCTCCAAGAGAGAATCGTGACTCAGGACCAGATGATGGTCTCACACCATCAGTTTTAGTCCCATGGTCTCCTTCCCCCTCTTGGCTACTACTACACCCAAGGAGAAAGAAAGAAACCCAGCACAGGTCAGAAATGCGTGTCTGTTTATACACGAGACACTGAAAAATACACGGACTACGAGAGGCCAGGATAGTCCTTCGAGCTGTTCAAGTGGAGGCGCAAGTACACAGAGTCTGAAGAGTCTCTAAAGAGAAACACGTGGGGAATTTCAGAGGCATTTAATCGGGGGACGGGGTGCGGTGCGTGCGGAGAGGTGGCTTTTGCTGCCGTAAACTTCTTTCCTTCTGGACTTCGAAAGCCCCTTTCACTTTTTGTTTGTGCTCAAAATGAATTCTCTCTGTACCATCACCATGAAGGAGCAGACCCCGTTCACCCCATTGCCAATAAAGGGAGGGGGGAGAAACGGCAACACAGTAGACAATTCAGGATTCCTTTCTTGCAATTAAGAAATAAAACTTCAGAATGGAAAATCAGCCTCTCTCTCACTGGCAAGTGGTTTGCATTCCTACCACATACTTGAAATAATTTAGGTCAGAATCACCACCAGAGGAGCCCATACAAGTGCCACGTACCAATTTGTATGAAATCTGTTGTTTCTGCCCTTTCTGGCACTGATTAAAAGTGAATGAACAGGGACTTTCCTGGCGGTCCAGTGGTTAAGACTTCGCCTTCCAATGCAGGGGGTGAGGGTTTGGTCCCTGGTCAGGGAGCTAAGATGCCTCACATGCCTCACGGCCAAAAAAAAAAAAACCAAATCCTAAAACAGAAGCAGCGTTGTAACAAGTTCAATAAAGACTTTAAAAATGGTCTACGTCAAAAGAAAAAAAAAATCTTCAAAAAAAAAAAAAGTGGATGAACACAGTCAAATGACACTGTTGCTTGTGGCCTCTTGTGGTCTCCAGAGGGATCACTCTCGCCTGTCCAAGAACTCAGTCTCTTGAGAGGGGTCTGGACCTCGAGTGAGTCTTACTCCGAAGCAGAAGGGAATGGTCTGCAGCACCGCCTGAGACCCTGGCTGGTCCCCACCCACCCGTTAGCATCGGCCACAGAAGGAGATGAGCATCCCTTCCAGACAAAGGGGTCTCCAGCCAGAGGAATGGGTGCAGATCGCAGCTCTACCTGGGCTCAACTTTCTGACTTACAGCAGTTGATCCAGCTCTGTAAGCCTCGGTCTCCACCTCTGTAAAATGAGGCAATAACGGCGCCTGCACGAATTTCCTACCACTGTTGTAACCAACTACCCCAAACCTGGTAGCAGAAATGGACTCCCTTACAGTTCTGAAGACCAGAAGCCCGAAAGGAGCATCACCGGGCCAAAACCAAGGTGTCAGCAGGGCTGTGCCCCCTCTGGAGGCTCCGCAGAGGATCCACTCCTGCCTCTGCTTGCTCGGGCCACTATGACAACTAGAATTGCTTTGGCTTCTCTAATTAGGAAAATAAAACCCTTTGAACATTCCGATGTTTCAAGAACGACTTGGGGTTTGTGCAGAGGCCTAAGAGAAAAAGAGCAAAGCCACACGTTTCACAAAGTTCCAAGTGGCCACGATACGTCATTAATGTCTCTGAATGTTCCAAGTCACGATCATCTTACAGATGTCCACAGAATCTTACGTGCTTTGATGCATGGGGATAAAGTTCCCTAAGATGGTGTTTCTGCTTGCAAAAAAAATCACCTGCCAAGGCAAATATGCAAATCAAACCCGTGGTAGTAACGGTTCATTATTTCCGACAACGAGGTGGAAAATCACCATATTTTTTTAGGCGCCTGGAAGATATATATCCACGTGTTCTGTCACTGTTTGAAACGATGAAAATGACTCGACTCTCAAGTGACTTTCTATGAAGGAACAGTGAACAGACAAAGAGCTCAGCCCAGGCGGACAGAATTAATCGCAGCACCTACGATGGGAACATGTGGTCTGTAAACAAGTCTAAGCAGTAAGGATGGGTGCAGCCAGCACTCAACGATTCCTTCACAGTTTTACTCTGTGTATACTGACTGATCGGTGATTGTAAGTCTGGTGCTGTCCGAGATGTTCAGAGATGGCTGTGACTCCTGGGTCCACGCCCTCCTGTCTGTCGTGAGGGGGCACCATAGACTGTACAGTGAAAAGAGGCAGGAGCTGGGAGTGGGGGGTGTGTCCCCCACAGTAGGTACACGAGGCACAGCTGGCACCACTGGATGACACAAAAGAGGACGGGTTTGTGTAGGTTTTGAAAGGGAAATAACAGCTTGACAGGTAGATGAGGTGGACAGGAGGGCGTTGCTCATGGCTTAGCATGAGCCAAAGTACAGATGCGACACATCCTGGCTTATTCGGAGGCGCAGAAGTCGTACCTACATGAGAAATGAAGGTAGAGAGGCAGGCGGAGGCAAGATTGCAGAGGACCTTGAATGCCACGGTCAATAATGCTAGTTGAGACTCCTGACGACACAGGGCAGGAAATTAGGGGCTTACCTTAGTCAGTAGAGAAGGGACAGATATGGGAGATGTTATAGGGGCCAAAGGCACAGCACCTGACAGAAATGAGGGGAAACGGAAGTAAACTATTGTAAGGGACCTACTCCATATGTGATGTGATATTATATTATTGGACGGCAGACTGTGATTATATCCTAAGCCCCAGAGCAATCACTAACAGACAAACCCCAACGAGGTGCAGCTAAAGTTGTGGGTTGAACTGTGTCCCCCGGGACCATGTCTCCAACCCCAAGTACATGTGAATGTGACCTTGAAGACGGAATCAAGTTAAGATGAGGTCATACTGAGTTAGCATGAGCCCTGAGTCCAAGGACGGGTGTCCTTCCACGGAGAGGGAGATTTGGAGGCAGGCCCACAGAGGAAGGACGGCCGTGTGAAGACAGGCAGGAACTGGAGCAACGCAGCTACGAGCCAAGAACACCAAGGACCATCAGCAACTAACAGAAGCTGGAAGAGGCGAGGAAGGGCCCTAAAGTCTTCAGAGGGAGCACGACCCTGCCAGCACCTGAGTCTGGGGCTTTTAGGTCTCAGAACTATGAGAGAATGAATTTGCTTTAAGACACCCAGTTTGTGGTAATTAGTTTTGGCAGCCCTAGGAAACTAATACAGCTAATAAGCCAATGATGAAGATAAAATAGATTAAAATACTCAATTATCCCCTCAAAAAAAATATAGGAAGGAAGGAAAACAAACTGAATGCACTACCATAGAAAGATGGTAGTGATCATGAAATGTGAATACAGTCCCATGTAAATTAATGATAATCCCATTACATGTAAATGGTGCAAAGACTCCAATTAAAAGGCAACGATTGTCACACTGGGTAAAAAGGTAAGACCAAGCTGCATGTTGTCTACACGAAACCCACTTTAAAGACACTGAAGTGTTAAAAGTAAAAGGGCGGAAAACAATAAACCATGTTAATTATTCGTCAAAAGACAGCTAGAACGGCTATATTAACGTCAAAATAGATTTCAGAGCAAAATTAACACATCTGAATAAGGTATTATTACACAAAATCCACTTTACTTTTTTTTTTTGGTAAAGGTAAATGCAGTATATTATTGTATTTTCTGATGACACTACACATTACTCATTTCATGCTTTCCACCAGCATTTGTTGACTTTTAGGATTTTTCAGGACACGTTCCATACTGAATGTGATTCCTAGAATGATCAGATTCTAAAATGTTCTCCTCTTCTGTTTGTCATTAAAAAGTTGCGTTTCACTTTCTTCCTTGAACAAAAAGTCAACTGCCACTGACAGAACCTGAGATGGTTAAACCATTTTTTCTCATTAATTTTCTTTATTTTAGCTCTGGCAACCTAACTAGAGATGCAAAACACCAGTAGCGTGTACTAAGAAACGCACGACGTGATGTAGGAGTTTAAAAAATAACACTCTTAATATAAGGAAATAATTTTTTTTTCTTAAACTTAAAGACATATAGTGTGAAGATAAACTCCCTAACTCTTGGAGCAATGACAAGTAGAAGTAACATCTTTGAAAGCTCAAAGAGGAAAATCTTCTGTTTGCTTAAGCCTAAACAAATGTCTGGCAATCCATAAATATTGGTTGATTGACTCAAATCATGTAATCCTGGGCAAGTGAATTACCATTTCCTTATCTGTAAAATGGAGAAAATAGTAATCCACCTAGGGTAGTTGTGAGAATTTACTTTTTAAAAATTATATTGGAATTTATCTCTGAATAAAGACCCAAACTACTATGACAAGGCTTCATGTAACTCTTGTTGTAAGAGCATGTCCACATTTCCTAGATAATTATATGTTCTCTTTTTATGTACCGAGTCTTGTTTTTAGTTTTTTTTTTTAAAGCCAGTGTGTGTACAAATATTTCTAAAATGTATTGTCCAGTACTCTGCTTTCTTAAACAGAATAAATCAATATAATTGAACATCTTCCCAACGATGAGCCTAAATCAGTGTTTATACGACTCTGGTCCACTTCACGGGGTTCCCAAGCTCTATGGGGCTTCTGTTCCTACACTAAGTGGCCTTGACCACTTCTTCTGTATAATTACTGGACCTGCTGAAATTTAGTCCTGCTCTCAATGAGTCTACTATCTCCCTGTCCTCCCATTTTCTGCTTTTGACATCGGACACAGGAAGCCAGAGAACAGGCTTGTTTTGGGCAACGGACCTCGGGTGTGGCCATTTCTGCAGTGTTGCGTCCGGCTCCCAAGATTGCAAAGGGTCTCATCTTGCCCCAGACCTACTTCTACCTTGCACTCTGTTGCTTCCTATTAACCAGCAGACAAGCTGGAACTCATAGACTTCCTTCAGTCAGTTTCAAAAAAAAAGAGTAGCTGATATCATCAAAAGCCTTATCTCAGAGTCACTTATATGTTTTACTGTCTTACAGTTTCTCATTATATAAATAAGAAATGGAGTAGGGCTTTGGTGAGAAGAGAAAGAGACGCATGGTACTTAAAGACTGCCAAGCAGACAAGAAACGCCGGCATTCTTCTGAAGATCCCATTAGTAAGGAAATGCCCCCCAAATTATATTTGACGTAAACATCTTCAGCTTCACTCACTTCGAAGACATCTGCCGTCACAGAAAGGAAACAAGCAGGTGACCACTTATGAGGCCGTTTGTAACAGTTCAGGTGCTAACGCAAGCACGGTATTCAATATTTTACTGACTATACACGAGAGTAAGAATTACGGAAGTGTGTAGCTTTGGAAATTGTATGAAAATAACAGCCTAACTCAACTTTAATTGGATTCCTGGACATGAACCAGTAAGTGACTCTTCAGCTGTGATTCCAAGGTACTTTATAACGATCACTTCTTCCAAGTACAGTATTTTATATGAAAAGGCCTCAGTGGCTCATCAAATTCTACCTTTAAAATGCTACCCCCATCCTGAGAAAAGTACATGGACACACTGGAATAAAATGGCCTGCCAGATATAATGTAATTCTAATTTGGTAAAACAAAAATATGCATTAATCTGTACTCTGGCATTTAACAGCATGATGACAATTTTTTCAAGGGTAGCCAACATAACACGTGACACACAATGGCAGGTGATGGTCAGGTCTCTCCAATCTGCTCCCACTTATTTCTCCAGGCTTCATGTCCTACCATAGGCCTCTTCTGGGGAATCCTGCCCAGCTCTTAGTTTCTAAAGAGCCTCCGAACTTCCTAATGCTGTGCTCTGCCCGCTGGGTACCCAGGTCTGACTGCAGCATCTTCCCAAGAAGCCTCCTTTGGGCATAAATAATCCCTCCCTGCTCTGCTCTCCACGTGCTCGGTGCTTCTCATCCGGGACATCCACGCTCCAGCTTTATTTACCAGCCTGCCCACGGTTTACCGGAGTCCTTAGACTCCAGTAAACCAGTAAACCGTGGATGCCCGTTTCTCATCCACACCCAAGGACCACCACGAGATGCCCAGAGAAACTGGCACAAAACGCCCGCACATAATGATGCTGAGAAACGTGACCTCAGTAAGTTAACTGCAAACTGTATTATGGAAACTGTAGGCAGAACGAAAAGAGAAACAAAAGCTCCTATTTTTAATGCTGATACAGAACAGTCTCATAACCTCTCTAATAATTTGAAGGTTAGGAAAAAATGTTTGGCTTCGTCCACTCTGTATAAGATCTTTAAACATTAACTAGTAAGTTTTAAGAGCATGAAATGACTTTTCCCCCCTGTGGTTTTATACAGGCCCAGAACAACTGCAGTCAGAGTCTAAGGCCTCTGTCAATGCCTGATACTCAGCTCCCACTACGAGCCTCACACAGAACAAGTGTGGTCGAACTATCCGTAAAAATCCGCTGTGGGATCCAAAAATGTTTCAGGGGCTCATACAAGCTTAGGACTTTGACATTTAATTGTTAACTGGGAAGCATACACAGATGGAAAATCTTAACAGATCCCCAAGAATTATAAGCCACGTAATTATACATTTCGACAGGGCACATGTTCTTCTGTAACCTCCCAAATAGTAAATGTGGTATAAAGAGGTGATACTGCTACTTAAACTTTCAGCATCAGTGGTCCCCTCCTTGTGCGGCTCTTGTGTGTAGCAGGCACTCGGAGTCCCCTGCATGGCCGAGGGACCCCAAGCAGGGGCTGGAAGGCAGCTCCACTTTGCACGTGTAATTCCTGCCCTCGGGACCACAGCTGTCATGCGCTGCCTCTGCATCGGCCTCTGTCTGGAAAGTGGAATTAGTTCTCCTCCCACATCCAAGTCCAGGAGAGTAAACTCGCTTTGATTCCCGGGTAAATGCGCTTCACCTGTTGCAGAAATTAATTTAAGCCACAGAGGGAGAAATGATAGCTTATGAGGGAGCTAAGCCTCCAAAATCTTTTGGTTTCCCTTGGCTCTGCAAAGGGTCATCAGTCCCTTATTTTTTTTTAAGGTTTTTTTTTTGGACGTGGACCACTTTTAAAGTCTTTATTGAATTTGTTACAGTATTGCTTCTGTTTTACGTGCTGGCTTTTTGGCCGCAGGCATGTGGGATCTTAGCTTCCGGACCAGGGATCGCACCTGCACCCCCAGAGAGGCCTCCATCAGTCCCCTTTAAGAACAGCAGAGACAGGAGCCCCGCTGGGGGTGCCGGAAGAAGCGCTTTCCACTAGACCGTCTCACTGAACGGTAATCTTCAGCTGACTCTTGCTTATCTCTGCAAAGACGGCACACGACAGATTAAAATCTAGTTTTTAAAAAAAGAAAAAACCGGGCTTCCCCAGTGGCGCAGGGGTTGGGAGTCTGCCTGCCGATGCAGGGGACACGGGTTCATGCCCCGGTCAGGGAAGATCCCACATGCCGCGGAGCGGGCTCGCTGAGCCTATGCTCTGCAATGGGAGGGGCCACAACAGTGAGGGGCCCACGTACTGCAAAAAAAAAAAAAAAAAGAAAGAAAAAACCCTCAATTTCACATCTTTGTTCATCAAACTTTCTTATCAGAGCTATTGCAAAGAACAAGTCGAACTCCTCTGAGAGCCAGTTAAGACCTTTGCCTTCCTTTGTGGCAAGAAGAGTCACCGGCCAGCAGCCCGAGGACATACGAACACGAGGCTCAACGAGAAACAGCCACTTCCTACCTCTGTGGGGTTTTACTCAATGCTCGCCCACACCCTGTCTCATCTGGTTATTCTCTGCAGGGGTGGCAGGAGGGCAGCACGGAGGGTCAGAGGGTCTGAGGTGAGATGCACAGGGATACACACCCATGAGCATCCAACGATGCACTGACGGCTACCCTTGACCACGCACTGGTCTCACAGCCTCGTCTTCCTTCTCCACGAGGGAGGCTCGCCACCCTCCTTCCCAGAGGAACAGAAGATGCAGGCAAGTGAGGAAGTCAGAGCGACGGGGGCGGAACTGACGTGGCAGCAGGTCTAACAGGCTCCACGGCCAGAGCCCTCTCTGCGACTAGAAACCCTTGGCAGAAGTACAGACGCTCTAGCCCAGCTGGCTTTCTACGCCCCACCCCCGCGGCCCTAGCAACGTGCTGGAGCCCCCAGGGCTGCAGGAACCACCCCCTCAGGGGGCCGCAGCCCCTCTGGACCCACCAACCGGGCTCTTGCTGAGCCAGGCCCCCCCAGGCGGGCTGCATCTTCAGTCCATAGATCACTCATCCTCCCCCGCACCCAGGAAGCTGACCCAGCGACCCAGCCGTCCTCCCAGCGGTCTCTCCCTGCGCCTCCCACCCCCTCACCACGTGGGGGCTGCTGACTTGGGCTGAATGTCACCCTTTGTCTCCGAAGCCCGGGCCGGCTCTGAAGGCTGGAAAGCCTGAACGACAGTGATGAATCAGAGCATTTAGTCTTGAGATTTTCTCCAAGCTGCCTCTTCATCAGCCCTTAAATAGCAGCATTCAAGCTGCCACAGACACGTCCAGAAGTTTGCTGGCCTGCGGCGCCTGGTGGGGAAAACTTGGCCTCCCCGGAATCAGAGGTAGCAGCTCTCCTGACACCAAGAGAGGCCAGCTGCGCTTCTCCAAGACAAGGCCAGTGGCTGACGCGTCTAAACTGATTTTTAAAAGTTACTTTCAAATCCCTCAGGTTATGCAAGCGACGCTGGGTTCCTATTTCTAAGTGTGGCGACCTTTCCTACAGCCGTTTTGTGCTCTTCACTCTCCTCTGAGTGGTGCCACCTAAGACTACGGGTTACATCCATTTGGTGCATCTGAGTGAGCTGGTGAATCTGTGCTTTCAAATCTGAATTAAAAACCCAGCCACGGGCACAATGTGGTTTTCTGATGTAGAAGTCTCACGTAAAGTTAGCCGTTCCTACTGAGGTCGAAAGCTTAAATTCAGTAACAGACTTGCCAGGCTTGAGAAGGGGAAACGTAGGAATAATTTGCAAATCAAATATGCGTTCTCTCTTGCTGCGCCATTTAACTGTTCATCACATGACAGAAAGATACGCTCCACCTAAAGCACTTACTTATATACACCCCGCGCCCACACCCAGCTTGACGCTTTGAAGAGCGCGAAGCAGCTTTTTCAAAGAAGGCAGAGACAGTCCAGGGGAAAACCCACAAAAGCCAACAGTGAAAATCTGAGGATGCGACACAGAAATACCGTGACGGCAAAACACAAAACTGCCTCCGATAAAAATTACTTCACCACATTTACCTGTGTGTGCATAAATCAGCTGAGTGTTACAGAGGTCAAGAGGGGGTGGACTCTTCAGGGCACTTGGATGATAAAAGGACAAAGTCTAATCACTGATGGGGCCGTGCCTGGAACGAGGCCTCGGACTCAGGGCCCAAGAAAGAGAACACCGTGGGCAGAAACGGCTGCACTGCTGTCTCTGGAACGGCCCTCCTGGGGTCCCTTGAGCACATCACCCCGTCTGGTAATCTGCCAACTTGAATGCTTTCTGGCTAAATGGAGAACTGTTTTGCTGTGGTTTCCATTCCAACCTATGAAAGGTCACACTCAAGTCCCAAATGCCACTGATGCCCATTCTCGGACCAGAACAGTATTGCCAACAATGGATGGGACTGGAAAACAAAAATAACAGCGACCACATACTACCTTGTTGGACACTCCACCAGATGCTTTGGGTCTATCACAAGACCACCCCAGGGTATGTATGATTTCTTCCATTTTGTAGAAATGGGAAACTAAAGCTCAGGAAGGTTAAGTGGCTCTCAAAGATGCACAGCTTTAAATGACACAGCCAGGATTCCAAAGCCATGCTGTTCACCCATCTCCAGAAGGTACCAGCTCCGGGGCCTCACTGCTCCCCAAACAGTCTTCAGTAACATCAAGAACAGCTGTGGAGAGGCCTCTGGATAAGAAGGCAATCTCCTGATCAGCAGAAAGATAAACATGTGGTGATGCCAGAAATGGGGAAATAGAGAATACTGCAATTCTGTTCAGGGCGACTTTTCTACAGCAGAGATGAGATAAGATAAAAGTCTTATGCACAACGAAGAGAGTTCTACCAGAACCGTGCCTCATGACTTTTCCAGTGTGACATGAAGACCAAAAGTCACTTAATCACAGGGAACAACTGTCAGTACAAAATCTTCCCACGAACATTCATTTCTAAGTGGTACCCCACATGTGCAATACAAAGCATCTCAACTCCAGACCCATCAATGCACTTAGACTCAAGGGATTTAGCTGTGACTCTCACCACCGCCTCCTAAAACTCACCTTTGGAGCAACAGAGCCATGCAAGTTTAGGGACTGCTTCAAAATTCTGTTTTATTTTCTCAATGATTCCCACCCGCAAGGCTACGCTGCCTGTGGCCCTCTAATAATTTTCGCCGTAAGTTACAGTAATAATTTACTCTGGTTGAGGGAGCTTTGGTGAACTACTGTTGTCTAAAAGAAAAAGAAAATTGGAATATTGTAGCTCTCTGCCCCCTCTGATCTAGGGCCAGCCAGACTTTTCAAGGCCTGGACGCGTGCTAAATTACTATGCATAGAAAGTTTTAGGCGCGCGGTGGAGCCTCCACGAGAGTAAAACTCACACGGAAGAGATGGAGCCAGAGAATGAATTACTAAAACCTTAAAGCAGAGACGCAGATAACCTAGTGGGGTGACCTGCAGACAGAACGCCTCGGTTCGTGCGTTAGCTGTGGAGGAGGGATTCCAGAGACAGGGTCCTAGAAGGCGGGTCCAAGTCGTTCACCTCTGTCTGTCCAGCACCCAGCCCAGGGCGTGGCCCCCAAGGTTCTCATTCAGTCTCATGGGTCCAGGAGGATGGAGGAACCAACTGGGGACCGGGCAGCCACACGCTTTCCAGGAGCAGCTGGAGCCTGTCTTGTCAGCCCTTCCTGTTAACAAGGATTCTGATAGTGACAACCACTTAAAAGGATAAAGGGAGGCAATGAGAGAAAGGAGAGCTAAGTCCAAGGCCTGCTGTGAGTTAAGCCCTGCGCAGGGCACACCCACACATGTCTGCCCTTTTCAGCCCCACGACAAGCCTTTGGAGGCACCGGACGTGCTCTCAGCAGCCCGAGGGCCGTGCTTGGTGAGGGTGACGGCGTTTGCACCCGCCGTCCCACAGCTCATAGGGGGTAAGCAGGTAGCTCGAGGCCATAGAACCAGGAAGTGGAGAAGCCACTGCAACCCAGGTCTTCCTACTCTGAAGCTACCCATGTTAAACGCTGTCCTAATAGCATCCCAGATATTTTAATCTGCATTATCCTCCTTTTCCCAGACTGTATAATCTAACACACACTGTAACCTCATAAAGCATTTCCTTAGGGGTTTTATTTTCCCATCTGTGTGTCTCTCCATGACTCTTCTGTGAATGAGCCTCTCGTGACTCATGGAGGATCCATCCATATACCACGGAATTCAGATGGACTGAATTAGCCAGAGCACACCAAGAAGGTCACAGCCATCAGAGGAACAGCCCGTGTTTCTTAGACACCATTGTCCCACGGGGGCGTCTCAACACCACGACGCGGCCCTGCCGCCCAGGGCTGTGACAGGTAACAGGCTGAGGGGACTGCGAGAAATAAACGTCAGGATTAGGAAAGTGGGACACGCGCAAAAATTTAAAAATAAGAATTTTAAAAAGAGATGTCTCTAAAAGGCAACGAGTCAAACCCAGGTAAGACACGGAAATCGTGAGTATGTGGATACCAGAGGGCAGAAGCCAACAGCTACCCAAGAACCGGGCAAATGAGCAACCACGGGGGAGGGGAAGGAACAAGAACAAATGCCGACCACCCCACACGTGCCAGGCATGACGCTCTTCTGGGCTCTAGCCCTCACTTTGATTTCAAATGTAGGCACGTTAGGATAAAGGTGAGTCAGGAAACCGGAGATCTGGCCCGGGGGACATGACCGCCCTGCTGTGTGGCCCCTCGTTAAAGTGAGGGGAGAGGACCAGAGGACCCTGTGGGTCTCACAACACCCCGGGATCCCGGGACCCTTTGCTGTTGTTTTTGTTGAGAGAACAAGAAGCCGGTGACGGCGATGAAGCAGCGAGGGGCCCACAGGGACGGAGGCAGGAGGGACAGAGCAAGCCGGCCGGGCAGCAGCCACAGAGGAACTTGCAGAAGCCCCTTAAGAGCCGTGCTGTCTGCCCTGGTCAGGGGCCAGCCCTGAGCAGCGAGGAACGTCCACCAACAGGGCAGCAGGGGCTCTGGGTCCACAATGGGGCAGGTTTCACTAGCTGTCCCTCAAGACGGCAATGTATTTCTTTTTCCGCCATGGGCACAAATCAGATGCCTATTTGTTCTCAAGAATCTTTTAAGCAGGCCTCATCCTTGGTGAGTTCTCTCCATCTGGCAAAATATGAGTGCCGTGGAAGAGGCCAGAGAGATGGGCGGGGAAGAGCGGTCACGTGTGAATTCACAGATGAGGCTGCAGGAGCTCAGATCCCGGCTGTCACATTTAGTAAACCTTGGATGAGCCACTGAACTTTTCTAAGCCACAGCACAGCTTCTTTTTGCTGAAAAGCCAAGAGGATGATAGTGTAACCTCAGAGTCCGGGGATGATTGGAGAAACGAATTCATGTAAGACACTGAGGATGGTACCTGGTACTCAATGTGTAGTTGATGCTAACTGCTGTTACTCATGAGGGTGCTGGTACAAGGAAATAATGACAGTAAAGCACCAGTGAGAGCCCGGTCTCACTAGAACTGAAACACATTCAAATCGTAATCGTTTGGATCAATCAAATCAGCATAGCTAGCCCAAGTCTGCCCCAAGGGATCCTCCTTCATTTTGCTGTCAGTAACGAATAATAGAGGTATGGGCCAAACTGTAAGTCCTGACGTTTATGTGACCATTTCCCTCATGCTGGAAGTTTATCATTCAAACACACGTGGCCCGGAAGTTCAAAGAGATCAACTTGTGACTCTGAATGTTGAGAATACAAAACTCAAGAGGAAGTCGGACATCTAGGGATGAAATGCAACTTTCATCAGACTTATGGGGAATACACAGAAGGCCGCAGAGTTTCCCTCACGCTCCGGAGACACCAACTGAGCCACCGCACAGTTCCCATGCGAGGGGAACGTGTGAGTATGAACCTTTGGCTCTGACACAAAACCATGGTCAGCGCCACTCACACGGTCAAGGTTGACGCGATTAAAACTAATCACGTTCAGGCTGGCTGGGGCTGGGGCGGGGATCAGCAAAGGATCCTCAGGTTGCCTCAAAGGACAGAGAAACAGACTGCAAGTTGAAAGCTCCAGCTCCCTCTGCGCCGCCCAAAGGAAGTGCTCAGTAAATACTTCTGTGCTGAAAAGAAGGAAGGAAAGGGTTGACTTCTGCCCCACGGAGGCTGACAACCTTCAGACAACTTGTTCTAATGCCCCAGCAGCAGCCCCCACAGTGGAACAGATTCCTCTGAAGTGGCAGAAATAAGCCCGAGCCATCAAACGCAGCTCTCCAAAGTCGACAGCAGCCTCTCTTTCAGGACGAACCCTGCAAGAGGAAACGTTTCTCCCAGGCCAGGGTAGGAGGGCAGCGTGAAGAATCTTCTCTGGATCTTTCCTTGGCGGCTTCTGACCGACCCGATAGGTATCCAATTAGAGCCTCAGATGGAAAAACCTGATGGGCGAGACTGGTCTGTAATGCAAGAGGAAGAAGCAGAGGGCTGACCCTCAAAACAGCCCTCCTCTGCGTAGCCAAATTAACAACTCATCGTAAACCAAGCGGTTAACATGCAAACTCCCAGCCTTGGATGCTTATGTGTTTCAAGATACGCGGCCTAATAGCATGAAGCACACCAGTGGGTATCCGGACAGGTAAACTCGGAGCCCTGGAAGAGGAGACAGGAAAACAAGGGATGTGGCCAAATGCTGCACTGCCTTCCAGAGGCTAGAGAGGCATGGCTTACCTGAGGGAAAGGCAGACAAGGGAGCAGAAGAAATGTTTTCTCTCTTAGGCGAACCAAAGGCAGTTACGTTGCTTATGAGAAGGTGCTGGGGGGAGAAAAACAGCGCATTTCCTAAAACGAAAAGAAGAGCTCTATCACTCTTCTGCACCTTTCTGGACGTCCCTCTAAGTACCGCCTGGTAAGGGGAGAGGACGTGTAGGAAAGGGAGGGTTGTATCTAAGAGGCACGTCACAAAAAGCTCTAACGTTTGACGTCTCTTTTGCCTTCAGATTCATTTTCAAAGGGCTAGTGTTGCTGACTGCCTAAGGTTCAAGTATTTTCCAGCCATGGATTTCCCTTCACCGCAGTCAGGAAAGCAGACGTGTACGTCTTGTGCTAAGAAAGCGCCGTCCCATTCACCCACCCACCCACCCCCCGCAGGCTGTGTGCGCAAACCAGACCCACCCACGCAGCAGGTCAGATGCTGGGGGTGAACGGAGCCTCACGCAGCCTCAAAGGAGAGCGTCCTTTAACTGACTGTCGGGCGAGGCAGTCAGGGCGCTTATCCACAGCCACGTCACCCGTGGATGAGAAAGTGGGTCCCAGCCAGTCCTTAGCGTACAGTCTTACCCCAGTCAAGGAAGGGAGGGCAATGGGCGTGCCATTAAATTAAAAAGACAAAGAGAGACGCTTATAAAAAAAAGTAAGCATCAATGATACAAACAAACAAACACTTGCAAAGAACTGAGACTGTGTGGTGAAAAACAGCCATGAAAAAGAAGGAATTACCGTGTAACTTCTTCAAAGTCTTCTGCTGGCTCTACTTCCTTCTGCACAGAGGTGGGCGCGACGTACTCGAGCCAGAGCCTGGTCTTTAGCAGGAGTGAGTCACTTGGGGGAGAAAACCCATCCCCATAGGCGATGCCATCTGCAGTGTTCCCTCTGGGAAAGGCACCCTGATCTGCTTAGAAGCGGAACACGGAGCTCCAGGGGAGAAGGCACTAAATGGCATGGGAGCAAAGCCAGGGAAGGCTCAGGGGATACAGGGCTGCATGTGCCGGGGGTGTAGGAACGCATGGACGCCTGGTCCCTGGAGCCAGAACGCAGCTCCTCTCTGGGGAAATCAAACTCCCCCGCTAGAAACGCGGGTTCCAGACCGTGAGCTAAGCATTCAGAAAATCAAGTTCAGAAGAAAGTCCGCTCTCTCTGTGTCCCGGCCGCTAACTGGGACACACAGACATCCGTGACGTGTGGTACCCAGCGGGTCCATTTGCTGAGCTAAAGGTCGAGACCAGCTGATGAGGAAGTGGGTGTGAAAACAGGTGGTCAGGAGAGAAGTCTGAGCCTCGGCTCCTGCGGATGGGCAGAGGGCTTACCCCGAGGGGAGACGGCAAGGACGAGAGGCCACCACAGGGTGACTTGTGAAAGCGTGGGCCAGGCCACCTCACCTGGAACAGTCACATCACAAACACAGGGTAGACCCAGGGAACCCAGAGCCATTATTTCTGCCTCCTGACAATAGGCACAGAGGAATCTACTCTCCTACGTCACCGGGCGAAGCAGAGCCTCTCAGCCCTGGGCCCCCATGGGACCACCCGGGCAGCGCTGCCAACACACAGAGGCCACCCACTCCCCCCTTGGGACTCCGACCTAACTGATCCGGAGAACACCCAGGCCTCCTCGTGCCTCCCTGGAAAAGCTCCTTGGGCGATTCTCAGGTGTAGCTCAAGGTGTAGCTTGGGCGGGAACAGCCTCCGGCCTGCACATCTGAACGCTGACGCAGCCCCCCACCTTCCGGCCGGCTGCCACTCTGCTGGGCACGGGCTCTGCCCTCGCGCCGTGTGGTCCCCTGGCCTCCCCCATCGCAGGTTTTCCCGGAGCCCCGCACTTAGGTGTTTGCTGAGTGTACAGCAGCCAGACAGGCACCTGCTGGGACAACGGATGTTACTGAAAGGATCCTAATTATCAAAAATCCAGGGAGTCCCCTGGTGGCGCAGCGGTTGGGAATCTGCCTGCCAATGCAGGGGACACGGGTTCAGGCCCTGGTCTGGGAAGATCCCACATGCCACGGAACTAAGCCTGTGTGCCACAACTCCTGAAGCCCGTGCACGTACAGCCTGTGCTCCACAACAAGAGAAGCCACCGCAGTGAGAATACTGTGCACCGCAACAAGGAGTAACCCCCGCTCGCCACAACTAGAGAAAGCCCGCACGCAGCAACGAAGACCCAATGTAGCCAAAAATAAATAAATATATATTTAAAAAAAAAAATCCAGGTAAGCAACTAAGCAACTGGAGGTGGTGTCAGGAGGACCTGAAAGGCCCAGGGGAGGGAGGGAGAAAGAGGCAGAGACGAGGGGCCTGGCCAGGGCCAGGAGGGGAACACGAGAATGATTTTTCTCAATCTCCACCACTCGCCCCAACACAACTGTCCCTCGGTATTCATGGGTGAGCGGTTCCAAGAACCCCCTCGGATACCAAAATCCACAGATGCTCCAGTGCCTTACATAAAACGGAAAAGTAGCTGGTTGAATCGCAGATACAGGGAACCACCTGCATTAACCCCTCAGAAAGGCAAAGAAGGAACATCGGTGTTTCAAGCCGTACGGCTGCACGGGGACGGCAGCAGAAACCTGAATAAGGAATCCCTGGATACCTCTGCCCAGCTTAGAGAGAGTCTGTAAAAAGGGCAGCGAGCCTGCTCCCCTGTGCTTCAGACACAGGAAGTCCACCGCTCTAACAACAACAAAATACAGAAGGTCTGGGAATCGACACCTCCCCGAACTTCTCTGGAACAAAGAAAAGAAGACGCTCGGAAAATATCCATTTTATCCTTCGTGGAAACAGAGTCCAACTGAGGACGGTAAAACAGGTAACAAACTGCAGAGGTCCAGTCCTGCTGTTGACATCCAGCCACCTCGACAGCTGAAAAGATGTGCTACCCGATGATTCTTTCTACCCAAGTATTTCTTAGTTTCCCTATCTGGTGGGGGGAAACCTTGGTGAAAGGACGGGGAAGTTCACCCTGCCATGCACATCTGCATGCATCAGTAAGACTTCGTGTCGTTGTCTTTGGCTTAATTAAATATTTTGATGTGTTTATCCCTCCTTCCATCTCTCCAATCAAAAGATGGTGTCGGGCTTCCCTGGTGGCGCAGTGGTTGGGAGTCCGCCTGCAGATGCAGGGGGCGCGGGTTCGTGCCCCGGTCCAGGAGGATCCCGCGTGCCGCGGAGCGGCTGGGCGCGTGAGCCGTGGCCGCTGAGCCTGCGCGTCCGGAGCCTGTGCTCCACAGCGGTGAGAGGCCCGCGTACCGCAACAACAACAACAAAAAAAAGATGGTGTCATCGGGAATAAATGTACTCAGCTTCACCTTCAAGACAATAAGCATCAGATACAGGAGGGGCTGCAGGTCAGAGCGAAGTGAACTCAGGGGCCAGGGCCAAATTTCATATGGTTTACTCTCGAGGAACTTTTAAAGGGCGCATTATGGACGGGTCCAAGCCCAACGCGCACACTTCCTAACTTGGTTCACGGCGACTGGAGCTCCCTCTCCTCCCTGACGCCGGCCGCCTTTGCACCTTGCAGACCCGGAAGGACAGACAGGGAGCGGCGGAAGCGCATGGAGTGAGTCAGCTGAGAGGTCATGGCGATCTGCTCGGCCTGCACACCACTGGGCAGTACCCTCAGCGGCTTGTTTCGAGGCCTAAGAAGAGCTGACCCTGGAGAATCCGCTGAGCCGTGGACCGCAACACTCAGGGACTTCGCGTTGTAACAGGGAAGAACCTTTGCATGCTATTACAAGTTCATCACTAAAGAGATGTTGCCTAGAAGCTTAAATTCTACATAATGGCCCATCTCTGGGAACCCTGCCTCCCAGGTAACCAGCGTGAAGCTAAAATACCTTTGTTCAGCTCACAGGACACATCCTGCCCAGGCCCACCTGTGAATGGCTGCAGGAAGGAAGAAATTAACACAACCCATCCGGAGTCTGACCGGAACCAGGAAATGCTTGACCTTACTCCCTCCCCTTTTAGTAGAAAAGAAGCCTGCATTTTAACTCAGCCAAGATGGTTCGCTGGGGCACAAGCCCACCATCTTCGTGGTCAGCTGGCTTTCTGGATGAAGTTGCTACTCCTCGGCCCCAACAACTCATCTCTCGATTACTGGCCTGTCGTGCAGCGAGTAGTACGGGCTTGGACTCGGTAACAGCGTCACCGAGTCACCGCCCAGGGGACCCCGTGAGGACATTTCCATAATGATCTTCATCTAGTTGCTCAAAACATGTAAAACCAGCCTTGGGACAAATAAAAAGAATTGAAATATGTCAAAATCCTCATTTTACCTGTGGAGAGAAATGCAGACTCTGAGGTTCTGGAATTTCCCCTGTGGGCCATGCCACCCCCCAGGAGGGGGAGCTGGTCAAGCGCTAGTGGCTCCACCTGCAGGTGCACAGACCCTTATCAGGCTCCACTAGGCGTGGCAGGGGCTCCTGTCACCAGTGAAGAACCAGGCTCTGCCAAGTCACAGGACGGCGGGACAGAGGGGGCAGGACGAGGAAATGACTCGCTGGACTCAAAGGCCCACAAGGTCAAGCTGCTGAGGGGAGCGCGGCAAGCCCTATCACGACAGCTTCTTAGGACAGAGCCGGGGTGGAGAGCAAGCTTGGTGCATCACACACGTCTATGTCCCAGAAGGCTAGTGTCACCTTACAGAATACGATGAGAGTCTGTAAACATGTTTTTAGCTTAATGCTTGCACTTAGCCTTGTGCAAAGATCTCAATTACAAGAATACACAGTTATGAAAGGTAACATTTCAGCCCAAAAAAGTCTGCTGAAAACCAGAAAGAGGCTTTAAAAAAAAAAAAAAGAGAGAGAGAGAGAGACTGGCTTCCCTCCTAAGGCTGGAGTCATCTGCCCCCCTGACATAACAAAACCCAAGGCAGGGAACAGCTTCCTGGGTTTGTGTATCATTTGATTTGGAACTTCAAACTCAACCACTTTCCCTCTCCTCTAACATTTAAAAGTCACTGGCTGCCTCTTAGTGTTAACCATTCAACCAAAATAAACTCACCAAGGCTGGATCAAAATACACTAGCCAAGTAAAATACAACCTCTTCGTAACTTCTGGAAGCATCTTCTCTTCAGTTGTATGTGCTGGATTCGTTTTCTGTTGCTGCTATAACAAAGTACCACAGACTTGGTGGCAGAGAACAACACAGATCTGTCATCTTATAGGCCTGGAGGTCAGTGGTCCAGAGCGAGTCTTACAAGGCTATAATCAAGGTGGTGGCGGGGCTGTGCTCCTTCCGGGGGCGTCTGTTTCCTTGCCTTTTCCAGCCTTCAGAGGCCACCTAGGCTCCGTGGCTCATGGCCCCTTCCCCATCCTCAAAGCAAAACACTCTGCTTCCTTATCCTTTTCTGACTTTGACTCCCTTCACTCTCATGAGGACCCCTGTGACTACGAAGGGCCACCTAGGTAACGGCAGGATAATCTCTCCATCTCAAGATCCATCACTTCTGCAGCGTACTTTTTGCCATGTAAGGCATCATTCACAGGTTCTGGGTATTAGGACGAGGGTATCTGTCTGCTACATATAGATACATATTTATTACGTGGTTCCAACAGCGTACCTGCAGCAATTTCATTATCTTTTTTATGAAACACTGCATTACAAACATTTCCCATATTTCCGTACAGTCTTCCAGATTGTTTTTAAACCATACAAAGTCCCATCCGGTTGAGAAAACCCATTATAAATATATACTAAGGGGGCGATAGGTATAATATAATGAATAGGTTTTTTTTGGGTTTTGTTGTTGTTATTTTCTGGGTTTTTTTGTGCGGTACGCGGGCCTCTCATCGTTGCAGCCTCTCCCGTTGCGGAGCACAGGCTCCGGACGCGCAGGCTCAGCGGCCATGGCTCACGGGCCCAGCCGCTCCGCGGCATGTGGGATCTTCCCGGACCGGAGCACGAACCCGTGTCCCCTGAATCGGCAGACGGACTCTCAACCACTGCGCCACCAGGGAAGCCCTATAATGAATAGTTTTTTCCTTTTAAATTTTCTTTGTAGTATTTTGCGAAAAAAATAATTTTATTAATTAAAAAAAGGGAGTGAAGAAAATGAAAAGCAGCATGAAGATATGCTGACCAGAGGCTCGGAGCTCGCGGGGCAACAGAGAAGCCGACGGGAGGAGGTCCGAGCACAGAGGTCTGCAGTGTTTCTCCTGGGAGGAGGGTGCTCGGGTCTGTACTTTATTCTACACAAAAGACAATCAGCAGAACAGACACAATCACCCTATTGTCTAACCTCATGAATGACCAACGAGTAGCCACAGCTCCCTCATTTGTAGGTGCTCTCGTCTAATTTGTCAGCTCCTAAATTTTGGTTGAAGGATTAGAGCTTGTGGATGTAAATTGTATTGGAATCCAGAGCCAGGATTACCTTCTCTCCCTATTTTACAGAAACACACAAGAATCAGAATGCCACGCACACCGGAAAAACCGTAAAAGGAGCTGCGGGGCCGGGGTGGTAGGGGGCCGAGGGAGGCGGAGATTACAGCTGAATCTGCTTCACAGGCACATAATATAAAACGGCGGTCAGCAAACTTTTTCTGTAACGGGCCAGAGAGTAACACCTTTCAGCTTCGCGGGCCCATCGGTCTGTCACAAGCACTCACTCGACTCCTGCTACAGGGCCAGGGCAGCCATTCACAGCTCACACATTAATGCACGGGCATGGCTGTGTTCCAGGGAAACATGTACGGATCAAGCCTCGCATGGGATTTGACCCACCAGCTGTCGTTTACAACCCTTGGTATCGAAGGAGGACGATACCTCCTTCAAAGGCGAAAGTATCCCCAAACTGTTTCTTCACCACTGCTAATCGAATCCACCTTTTTGCTCACCTTTAGCAGGTCCTGGCTGTTTTTAAGAGTCAGATAAGGTGGTGTATCTCGTTACTGGCCCCAACTCCTCTCTCCTCCCTGTACCCTCCCTCCTCCGCCCTTTTTCACATGACTTTGGAGTTCCTCCCATAAAGGTCAAATATGCTTCCTCGCCTCCTGACTTCGGGCTCAGCCAAGTGGCTTGCTTGGTCCAACAGAAAGAGGCACAAATGCCAATGTGCCAGTTCCAACCCTAAAGGAAGCAAACTTGGGGTTTGCTTATTACCTTCTTGGGCTTCTGCGCCAGTCCGGGGAGGACACACCCAGGTCAAAGGAGGATGAGAGGGGGTGTAGTGCAGACTGGACCCCCAGCCCCACCATGAGAAGGCGGGGTGCCCAGCTGAGCCCAAGTGACATCAGCCGGGCCTCCTGGGACCTGCAAATTATGTAACTGATAACACCAGGGTTGTTTTACAGCCACCGACTTCTGGGGCGGTCTGTTAGGTGACCCAGCAAGTTGATAACGGATGGTACACCAATCATAAAGCAAACTACCTCTTTATTTCAGACCTACCCAATTATATCCCCAGAAATCTTCTCTGTAGAAAGCCTTGGGACAACAGGCTAATTGATATATAGCGACATATACAGTTCAGCTATATATTTATGTATCTCAGATATATGTTTACTTGAAAACTTGTTTGACTACATTATTAATAAATGTTCTCAGTTATTTCCTTATAGCAGTGCATAGCTGCTTTTATCTACGGATCAGAACAGATACACAGGTAACATAGGCAATTTCCAAAATTTTTCAGTCCCGGTGGTATATCATTTTCAGACCACTTCATAAAACATATGGCTTGTCATCATTATTAAGGCAATATGGAGCCATGCTGACTTTGTCCATTTATGTACAGGAAGTATGATTAGCAAGGGCATTAAATAAAGTGGCATTCATAAAGCAAGTATAAACAAAATATTCCCAGACGTTCTTCTGAACTGAATGAGAAAACAAAGCAAAAAATACAACTTTTGGAAAAGAGGGAAAAGCACGTGGAGTGGCCCTGCCATGGTCCTGTTTAACTGATGGAGGCAGATGCCCATTTTCCACTGGGGACTGATGTTACCAAGTCATCGCTTTCATCAGCACTTCCAGCAAAGAGCCAAGTCTCAGTTCACTGAAATCGTATTTGTGCAAATTCCGGCCAGGGTCATCTCAGACCCCCGCCTCTCCATCTGCAGCCACGTGGAGCAGGTCCACGCGCCCAGGAGCCTTCTCCCACCCACACTCGCACCACCACACTCACGGCGCTCGTCTCTCCTCACGACACACACTTGTCCAGTCACCACATCTCCGGAGGTTCTGTTGAAAAAGCTCGTCTCTACGTGGATGATTTCAAACGTGAAAGTCACTGTCCAAAGCCAACCCTCCAAAGACTATGTCATTCACAGCAAATGGCAAATATATCAATATCTATATTAAAAAACACATAAATGTTTACAACTTCCCATTACTGAAGACGAGAACAGTTTGTACTGACGCTGCCGGTGAGCGCCTGGAGGTTTTAGGCTGGTGGACACTCACGCAGCTGCGTCCAGCTAGCACTGCTGGGGACTAGATGGTCTATGACGGCTCAGTCACAGGCCTGGGGTGCTCAGCCAGAAAGCCCCTCTGCTCCACGTGGCCTCTCATCCTCAAGGAGGGTAACAAGGGCTCCTTCCGGCGACAGACGTCCCAAAGAGCAAGCAGGGGTGGGAGCTGCAAAGCCTCAGAGCCTTGGTTCACAACTGCCCACAATGATGCTCGTGCCACGTCTACTGGGCACAGGGAGTCACGGAGCCAGTCTGGACTCGTCAAAGCGGAGAAATGGACTCCGCCTGCTGGCCGAAGGTCTGCACAACCGTGTTACGAGGAAGCTCGAGACAAGCGTGGGAGGGTTCATGGCCATTTTTCACAGCGTACCACAGACACCCGATGATCACACGGTCCACGGTTTCTATATGAAAGTGCACTGCCATCTCCATGACTCAGTCTCCCTGCACAGTCACGAGGGAGGCTCTAGAGAACAGGGAAGGAAGGAATCTTGGATGAAGGAAGAAGGATGTGGGTACCTGTCACAGGTCACCCCCCACCAGGGACAACAGGGCAGGTACACTTCCAGGCTCATGGCCCTGGAACAGACACTCCACGAGCACAGGAATCTTTGTCTCTTTAGTTCACTGATCGATCCTCTGTGCGTGGTGGGGGCGGGGCGGGGGGGGGTGCCTGGTCCACAGCAGACAAACAGGAAGATCTGTGAAGGCAGAGTGAGCGCCTCCCAGGGGGTGTGAGTCGAACATTACGTCACTGATCAGGTCCGCAGTGGGAGATGAGAAGGGCTAGACCCTGACACCCAGGAAAACACTAACTTATAAACACGGGTCAGCTGAAGTCAATGGCTTAGAAGTCAGGGACCACCGCTAGGTAGAACTAGAGCAGAGAAATGACACGCCAAGATGCTCCCACATCCGTCTTCCAAAATGACAGTCACAGCTTCTTGAGACCAGACACCAAACAAACGCATGATGACGTACACTTTCTGTATAATCCAAACTGAACAAAAATGCTTTTCTAAGAGGAAATGTCCATCTCTGTGGACATTAAAGGAATGTGAACCTCAACCAGCAAATGAGCGAAACACATCAGTCTTCCACCGAACGATGGGTGGTCCGTAGCACCAGGAACTGAAAAGCAAGGATGTGCAGTAAATGTCTTGGAAGGGGAGTGCGGTAGATGTATCTGCTGAACGATGGTTCGTGCTGGGGCCCCAGACCCCTGACAGCTGCTGGCCCTCCTGCCCGTCCCCACAACGAGGAAACCGAGGCCTCAGAAGCTAGTCAGGGGCAGAGAGCGGACAAGAATTCAGGAGTTTGGACTGAGCGTTAAGCTCCTTGCACTACACCCAGCTGACAGTTTTCAGAGGTATAAACAAGCTTTTGAACACAAGCAACTAAAAATAGCAATTAGTCAGCGTCCTGAATTAGATACAGTGCCATCATCAGAAGGCAATTCTGCTGGTAACAGGCCCCTCTGACGCTCACTCTGAAACGTCTCCAGAGTCACTGCCTTCTCTGCTTCCACTGGCACCACCCCGGACCCCCATCCCCACCCCCAGGTCCAGACTCTCTCCTTCCAGCATCTGCCAGCAATCTGAACTTCATCACAAAGTACTCCCTTCTCCCAAAGCTCATGCAACCTGCATGGGCATTGGCTCGTCTCACCCACCTGCATCGAATATCCGTCAGAGGAGGGAGCGCGCTCTCCCTAATCCCTGCACACACTCCCACGGCACCGAGCAGCAGATGCACGTTCTGGAGAAGCACAGCAACAGCTAACATTTACTGAGTCGTTACTATGTGATGGGCCGTGAGCTAACAAGCTTTTTACACGCATTATTTCACTGACTTCATCCCAGAACTCTATAGATCAAGTATGATTGCTTACCCTCTGCACACACATAAAGGAACGGTGGTTTGGAGAGGTTCACTGACCTGCTCAAGGTCACACAACTGGTAAGTGTGTCTGGAGCTGAGGTGCAACAGCAGGACTATTTGCCTCTAAAGTTTTCTTTTCCTAAGGCCTGGTCCTTCCCAACTAAGACCTGCCTGAGTTTGGAGGGGGTCCAGGAAATGCATTTGGGGAAGCACCCCAGGTGATCCAGATGTGCAGCCAGGCTTGGGGTCACCGCCCCACACTGACGGACTGAGACCGGACTGATGGTGAGCCTAGAACCCGAGCCAAACCCACCTGGCCACCTCTGCTCAGGTGGCTTGGGTCGCCCACACCACAGGGAGCGCTGCCCGTTCTCCTGTACTCCATCCTGCCCACTGGGATCCTCCACCACCACTTCTGGATACTCGTGGGAGCCAGAGGGCACCAGACCGCTCTTCCAGAAGCAGTGACAGAATTCACGGGGAAGCGGTACCAAGGGTCCTGACACCACAGCCCAGGCTGGGAGCAGAGCTCAAGGCCCCACTAAGCGGGTCTGACGAGTGGAAAACGTTCTCGGCCTTCTCTGGGGGCCTGACTTGTTTCTTCAGTGAGTCACCCACACGTGTCAGCCCATGACAGACCCACCGACTCAGGCTCACACCATTCCGCCCAAGTTCCGAAGAGATGCTATGGTTTTCACTGCTACGGCCAGTAGACCGGGCATCATGAAACACCCGCAGCACCCTTCTAGTTCACTCTGAGCAGCTGGTCCCTCCTCCCTCTACAAAGAGCCCCGTGGGGTTTAGCACAAACCACCTGTAAGGGACTAACCCAGCCCCTCTGTAATTAAAAAATATAATACCTAGTAAGGACTGAGCTTCTGCAGGAGGTCACAAGCACGAGCTCCCTGTCGGCCCCAAGCTTCACGTGCTCCGGGCTGTCTCTCCCCCTTCAGTGCCTCCCATGCAGTTCTTTCCTTTGGGCTCCACTAGTAGCAGGAGCTCCTTTCTGCCTAGCAGAGTTGGGACAGACTCAGGGACATCACTCAATGGTACTAAAAGGAAATAAGCACAGAAATTGCAAGCGGCCAAAAAAAAGGAGGGGAGGGGGCTTATCCTGTATGGGTGTTCTGTCCTGCCACAGCCGGCTTCACTGGCTCGGTCCCAGGGCACCCTCTGTCCTGGGACGTCCATCATCTCCTCCCAAGCGTGGTGCCCGCGCTCCTCCTCGGGCTCCCAGTCTGCCAGCACCGGGAGGAAGCCCACCTCGGGACCCCGGCGGCTCCCCACTGGACACCTCGAGGGGCTTTCTGGTCCAGACCAAGAGAAAGCCCCCGTGTCCCAGTCATGCATAATGGGAGCTGAGATACGGTCAAGGGAGGAATGAGAGGCTGAACGTAGCTAAAGGGGCCATGAGTTGCAAGCAGCGTTCTTTCAGAGCTAAATCTGAGTTCCTCCATTCGTTCCTCCCTTGAATATTTTGCTTCAAAGAACATTCAGTATTTTGACGCCTGCTCTAAAAGTAGAAACCAGGTCTCCCCGTTTCCTTTCTCGCCTTTCAGAGAAAAGGGATGAAACAATTCCTGACCCCGTTTCTTTTCTTACACACACAGTGTCCATCCATAAAGTTGAGAGGAGTTTGTTCTTTACATGAAATCTACATTTGTCTTAGACTGGCCTTCTTTTCAACACAGCCTTGTAACTTAGGACTTCTTCTTAGAGGATACAGATTGAGCCAGACCAGATTCATCACTGCATAACTGGATGTTTACTTTTAGCTGTCCTAATCAACCAAAAAAGGGGGGTAAAATCACATTTCAATTTTCCAGAGGAAAAATAGTTGAACCTCACCTTGTCAATTTATACCATATTTGGAGATCCTAGAGACAGTACTTATTAAGAAAAAGTAAATGAGAAGCAATTGAGAAATGAGAGAAAAACTTCTGTGGTCACGCACCACTATTATCCTTATAGATGAGTTTATATCTGGAAGCTGAAAACATGTTTATAGACTAAAAACATGAGAATTCTGACTTTGACAGCCATTATACTCTCTATACCCATCACTACAATGTACCATCAGGGCTATATTTGTACTCCTCCACTATATAAAAACATGCGTTTGCGATCGCCAAATTCTTTCAAGGTCTGTGAACACACTTGCTCGAGAAACCGCCAACTGCTGCAGAATCCTGTAAATGTCAAACATTTTTAGGACTTTTCTTTTTAAGGGGGCAATTTCCAAATCAAAATTAGCTGAAGCTACAATCTGGTTTGTATCGAGGGGGCAGGTCCCCCAAGAGTCCTGACTCTGCTGCATGGCACACAGTATCTGAAGCATCTCATAAATTAAGGCCCCGGTCTCCTACCGCACCCGGGATGCCCTGGTGCGAGACTTTTAAATCACTGCAGTTTTAAAAAAAATACTCCATAGCAGGTTTTTTTTAAAGCGGCAAAATTGGTCATGACAGCCCCAGGAGAATTTCAGTGTGCCTAAAATAGCAGTTGCAAGCGGTACTGGGATCGTTATAGTTTTCCCTGCTAAGTCTGGGGGCAAATCTCTTGGGAAATCAGCAGTCACTTAGGAATAAGAGTGCAGGATGCTAGCGTTAGAGTGTGGCTAACTGTTTCTGTAGCCCAAGCAAAAAGTACATTTAAAACTAATAACTCTGGACACCTGAAGTTTTAGAAGGAAATGAGCACAAGGGCCAAGGGCCTTTGCCATCGGCCCCCAGTTCAACCTCAGTACAGCTGACGGGAGCATGACCGATGGAAAGGTGATCGAGGAACCTGAGGCCCAGGGAGGTGATGGTATTTGCTGGAAGCGAGAAGGCAAGAGACAAACACCCGGGGCCACGGGAGTCCACCGCTCCTTCGACTGCTTCACTCCCCTCGACCCCAATCAACACAACACAAAATACCCTCTCGGGACACCTGACGGGGCTACCTTACAACCTGGAGGCCTCCAAGCAGTCAACCTATTAGGCGCAGCTGATTCTCATCTCAGGATCCAATTTCTACCTCTAAACGGTTGTGGGGAATTTCCAACAATCCTTTTAACTTCTCGCTTGCTCCTTTCCTGGACCACTCAAACCTCCCAAGCCTCTTTTCTCAACAAGCTAACCCTAACTGGACGTCTAGTAATGACCTGTCCTGACCACGGACATAACACATCACCTACAATAGAAATGACGTGGGCCTGTTGCTTGTACTTTTTCAAGGCTCCTGAGGCTTAGGACTCTGATGTTTGTTTTGTGTTTTATGGGTGTCAGAGTTATGTCTTCTTTAGTGTAAGCTCCAAAGAACACAGAGCTCCATGTTTTATACAATATGCATTGTAGCACAACACTTAATAAAGGCTCTGTGTTGATACAACCTGCAGTAACTCTCCATATCAGGGAGTCCCTTACACTGTGTAACAAAGCAACTCCAAGATCTGTTTCCATGACAACAGCAGCACCGCACAGGAAAGAAAAGGAAGAGAGTACAGAAGGCTCTTCAGAAACTGCTACCCAAATGCATACCCAGTTTAAGAGACTAAAAACAATGATCTGGTCATTCGATTTGGGGTTAAAATCTTTTTTTCTTGAACATATTCCCTAATGACGTGACTATTTTTAAACGTCCAATAGGAACGGATTCAGAACACTATAGATACCATCCATGTGCCAAATTTCAGGAGGTCTAAAATTAGGTTACTAGGTTCATCAATTTCCCTTAGAAGATTCTAGTAGAAACAGACCAAACCTTTCAGGGAGTAATAACAGGGAAATGCTCATAATTCAAATGCTATGGTAAATAAATCACGTTCATTTACAAGCTAAAAACAAACTCCAAAAACCCGTAATTTCCCCCCAATAAAATTAAAATGGGAAGTATCTTATGAAACAAGAGTTTCAGCAGGCCCTTCAGATAATCTGCCAAGCCACACACTGAAAACAACTCACAGCGGTGTGTGTTATAACTAAATCATATTATAAACACATATGAGAGAAGAAAACATCACACTGTCCTCTTCTATGGTGACCAGCCTCTGTTCGTGTTTGCTTTTCTTTCATGGATGAGGCGGAAATAAAATAAAACAGCCTGAGGAGACTTCTCCCCACCTAAGTTTTTTCTACCATGATTTCTCCTTCATCGATCAAAGAAGAGAGCCCTCTCATACTAAAAATCGCCCGGAACAAGAGCCAGAATCAGGACCTATTTTTTTCTCAGCTACCGGGAGGTAAGGTTATTTCACCTACATGTGTACCAAGTTACTTTAAAAACTTGCCTTGTTCTTGTCTGGTTATTCTATTCCAACACACAAGAGGGAACCTGGCAGCCTCCTGTACCCACTCCGAGCATCCCAGCTGCTCCATGGTCCACCCTCTGATCATCAACAGAGATGCAGGATGGAACTCACACCCGTAAAGCCGGAATGCGCAAAGCACTTTGAGAACACAGCTTGCGGGCAATTTTCAACCTCACCACAAGCATGGAGGTCAGATGTCTAAGAGAGGTGGCACTTGCACAAAGAACCGTGCATCACTCGTTACACTCAGTAACCATCCATGATGCTACCTGGCTCAACCACCACGTGCGAGAACAGTATCGGTGTCAGTAAAGTCGAAACAGAAATTCTCTATAAGGTCAAGGCTAACTCAAGCAGAATCTCACTAATTTCTACTCACTGACTTGCTAATTCAATAAATGTTTGAGAGCCAGTGAGACCGCCAGATTCTGGGTAAGCACAGAAGACAGGAAGGTGAAAGATGGGTTTGCCCTCAAGGGACAGCCACCTACGGGTAGAGACAATGACAGCACAGGGTTGTGAGTGTCTCCAGCCAGGGATGTGCAGGGGAACTAAAGGAGCAGCTGAATATGGGGCAGGGGGCGGGGGCGAGTCCATGGAGACAGAAAGGATGGTCGGGGAAAGGCTCTGAGAGAAGAGATGCCCGGTGTGGTCCTCACAGGAAGACTAGGGACTGGCCGGGCGCCATGGGGGAAGGCATTCCAGAGAGAAAACCCAGCATCCTTCCGAGTCTCATCGCAAACTCTAGAGCACGCACGGGAGCCATCACCGCTCCTTCGGAAGAACGTGACACGCAGCCCTTGGTTACCCTTCTTGGGGCTCCCCCGCCCTGAGGTCCCTCTCCTATGGTTAGTAACGTCCGCCCCTTGGAAGTTCTTCTTGGAGTTTACACTCCACTCTGCCTTATAACACCTAGTCATCGGGGTGGGTCTGTCCCTTGGAGTTCCAAAGATAAGCCCACCTTTCTTTCTAGGCTAGAAGCCACTGCTCATCAACGCCTACAACTTCCCCCTTACTTCACGCTGAACATTCCTGACTGCTTTTCGGGTCTCTGTCCTGTGGTTTCCTGCTCATACCAGTTTCTCAACACCTTCCTTAATACCTGCTGTCCATCCTGCACTTCATACTCCAAATGATGGCTGGTACCTATGGAGGACGCTGTTGCTGCTTTGAACGACCAAAGCTGCTTCAATAAACAGTGAGCGACTGGTACACCCTCTCTGCTTCAATCAACCCTTATTATTCACTAGCAGAAACTACTATGTAACAAGAATATTATGACTGAATCAACACAATTATGGAATCTCAAAATATTTCATTATCAAAACAAAAAATGCTCCTCGCAAGATAACTTAGAAGTACTGTCACCAACAGAAAGAACAAGTTTTGTTCTGTTTTGTTTTTCAGAAAAGTCTTGCTAAAAAAAAAAGAACTTATCACAAGACTTCCTCATTCCTGTCTCCCTTTCCTATCATCAACAGATCAAGAAACTCAGTTAATTAGACTGTATCTGAAAACCCCTCATGACACCATGTCCGTAACAGAAGCCTTCCTGTGCCACCGAGATAAAGTCATAGCAACGGTGGTACAGAAAAGGGCGCGTTGCACCCCGAGTGGTGAAGGCGGTTCCATCTAGAAGGCAATGTACCCTCGGCAACTTCAACACAGAATCCACTGTTACCTGCCTATCCGATATTCATTCTCCTCTTCTTTGTTACTGAACTACCTTGACCTTGCTCTGGGCAGAAATACACCCACAGCTTCAAACAAAACAAAATAAAACTCCCACGGTTTTCCAAGTAGGAGTGGCTGTGTGATACAGTTCTGGCCAACGGGATGTAAATGCGGTTGTCAGATTGGGTTTCATGGGGGATCCTTTAAAAGGGAGTAGACTCAACAGGCATCTGTGCTTTGACCTTCACCCTTCTCTTTCCTCCCGCGTGAACCTGGAAGGGATGGTGATGGAGCAGCCGTCTTACAACCAGGACAACAAAGATGAGGATGAAAGGACGAGAGCCACGCGATAAGAAGGCTGAACTGAAAGGCTGGGTCCTTATGGAATCCTGGAGATGCCACGTGAGCCCCAGACTTCCCGGTCCAGACATTTTGTTACATGAGAACAAAACCCCTATTTAGTTCAAACCATTGCTTGGCCAGGTTTTCTATTACCCGTGTTGCAAAGGGATACACTTAGCCCGTGGCAGCCCAGACGACAGCAGCAAACAGCTCTGCCAGCACACTGCTGGGCACAGAATTATTCTCAGGTGGGCGGGGCTGCGCCATTCAGATGAGGTCCTGGGAGACCACAGCACTTGGTCACATTCCGAAAGAATTTCGCGGATGAGATTCGAGAGGGGGCAAATATGCCGATTAGAGCTTTGCAAAAATTGTACTATTCCAACAAGATTAAATCCAGAAAAATAATCTATGTCGAATCATCTTAAAAATCAAATGATCATGACTTCGGTTTCCCAGGGTCCTTTGTAGTCCCTGCCCCTCCGCACGTAAATTCGGTCACAGTCCTGTAACCACAGCAACACCTTCACGTTGAGCTTTGGCATGGGGCATCATATAAGCATCTTCGTGTCTTTATGACCATCCTTCTTAACGGCTGCACCTATGCTATTGCACGGATGTATCACAATTGACTTAACGACTCCCCACCGCCCACAAGACTGTCAGTAAAAGAAACTGAGGACTGCAGAGGGAAACCTAAGAGGACGCTGCACTCAAGCCAACATACGGCCACACCCTAATCTCCAACGTTAAGATCCTATTAGGTATAAATTATTCTCGAGGTTTCAAATTCAAGACTTATGGTAGTCATCTAGAAGGGCTGACATTCAGAATCTGGTGGGTAACTGGGTACTCTGCTTCAGTAAGACTGATCGTATACATTTTATTTTCTAATGAATTTTATAGACCACAGAGTCCTAACGTTACGATTATGAAGAACATGCTTTTTTGGTTGTCAGGGAGATACGTGCAATCACGCAGTAGGCCTTAGGCTCAACTGGCATGGCCAGCTGACTATCACATGGTATGGCATTATAGTCACAGAAAAGGAAACGTCTCCACTGATCCTAGGACAGTTCCTTTTAGTTACATTATCGGAAGGAAACAAACAAAACCCTGTAAGATTTTTTCATCTCTCTTGTAAAAGTCACGTACATTCATCTGCGCAACAAATATTAACTGAGCACTTAGTACGTGGCAGACACAGTTCTAAGTCAAATAGAAGAGTGAGTGAGACAACAGCCCTGCTCGCACGGTGCTTCACGCTGGTGGAAGAGACAGACAGCAATCAAGTGACAAATACAGAGCACGGTTTCCTGGGTGACAAGGACCATCAAAGGCACATAAGGAGGACACGCTAATGGACAATGGAGAGGGGAGGGTGGGAGCTGAAGAGGCCTCTCTGTGGAGTCACCGGAATGGTATCAACGAGCATCGTGAAGGTCCGGGCACCAGAATCCACCAGTGCTAAAGCCCTCAGGTGCAAATTAGCTTATTAGCCTGTCTTGTCCGTGAGGTGGACAGGAACCAGACCCCAGTCACCACAGGCCTTGTTGACCAGAGTAAGACGTTTGCATTTCACTGTAATGGTCAAGGAAGGCTACTGTAGAGTGTGGACAGAGCAATGCAATGATGTGATCTGCCTGATACATGCAAAACGCCACTGGGGATGCTGCCTAGGGGAGAAACTGGAGGGGACAGGAGCAGACATGAGCAGACACAGCAAGATGCTCTTTGGCAAACCGCACGTATTTCCAGAGGTTATTTCATCGGACTCTCCCATCCTTGGGCTCCTGGATGACCAGGCGTTTAGTAAGCGAGAATATGACCAAACCAAAGCACGTAGCTCCAAGCAGACGGTGGGCATGTGGACTTGCAGGAAGGTCTGCTTCACACACGCACCTGATTCCTTTTTAAATTTTCTACTTGTCACTTTTCTTCCTCACTTCCAGCTCTGTACCTTCAGTTACTCTAAATTACAGATTTGTAATGAAAAAAAAAAAAAAAACCTGATTAACATGAATTACCTAAAACCTCAGTGCATCATTCAAACTTCGCAAATGCAAAAGAAAAGAGGCCTCCCTTTCTAATTTTAAGACCTGCTGTGTGAACTCTCCTTGTTCAAGCTTCCCTGGTCTTTTGTGATTAATTTTAGTAACGGGAGAACGACCTGCTTAAGAACAAATGAGTCATGATACAGCTTCATATCTTAGAATCCTAAAATCACCCTCCTGCACGGAAAGTATCATTTTCAGGTATGAAATTTCTACCCCATGTTAACTCTCCAAAGCTTCCTGCCTTGAAAAAGAGGTGGGGAGGGACAGGCTAGGGACTTGAGGTTACAGACAGCAAGCAACGTGCACACTGCCTTCTGAAAGGTATTTGTCTTAGGGATTTTTATGACATGAAAAAAAAAAAACAAACCCCTCAACCATTGTTAAACAGTGTGTAGGCTGTGCATTTCAAAATATTCTTTCATACAGCAATCTCATAACAATACAAATTTCTCCTGAGCTTGAAACAGCAACCTCTATGACTTCCGCATGGATTATTTATCCTGGCACAGTGAGGCATGTCTTAGACACGCACTTCTGAGTTCAAACTGGAAAGAAATCAAAGACTCCTGACTCCTCAGCTTTATCACTTCTCTTCCTCTTGAACTGTGGTTTGTTATAAACCTCTCCAGATTAACTGTACAATTAGCAGTGACTTCAAGGAATACAGATCCAAAACACGCAGTCGACAAAGCAAGCATTTCCTCTGAACAGGTTCCTTCCCCACCAACATTTAACCCGAAAAACGTTCACCAAGTTACAAATCCTGGTCATAAGTTTAGCAAAGCACAGTGCAATGGGCATCCTGCATAAGTTCCTCAAAAACGGAAGATTCTCTCGACACAGGTAGAAAAAAAACTTTCTAAAGGAAATTCACTTCCTAAAGACTAATTTAAGATCAAGAAACAGCTGGTACTGATCTGAGAGAATCTCATGAAACATTTTACAGATATTTATTTTATTTTGGGATCAGAGACTTCATCTTTTCTTCCATTCACTCTTGCAACACACGTTCACGATCACCTGTGAGTCAGAAATCATACGAGGCACTGGGAATACAGAGATGGGTGAGGTTCAGGGGAAAGAAAACATCACAACACAACCACAATAAGTCATCCTGTGGTAAACTGTTAAGTTAATGGCCCGAGCGGCCCAGCCCTCCCAGGGCCACACCTGCGCCCTGTCCCCCTGCGACGGATAATGCTGTGCTTAGTTAACTTCATCGGACCACGGGGTGCCCAGATATTTGGTCAAACATTACCCTGGGTGTTTCTGGGAGGGTGTTTTTGGATGAGATTAACATTTAAATGCCTGCCAGCCTCCACCGTCTCATGACCTAGTTCTGTGTAAGAAATCTCTTTGTGGGAAACACACACACAGCCGTGTGCGCACACCCACACCTGTACACACAAATGCACAGCCTATCAGTTCTGTTTCTCTGGAGAACCCCGGACTCATCTACCTTCACAGGGACCCTGAGCTTGGCCACGTGACTTGCTTTGGTTGTGAGACAGCAGGACACAATGTGTAAGTGCGCTAAGGCTTGCCCTCTTGGAAAACTGCCACCACTATGTAAGAAACCTGTGCTACCCTCCCCTGGAAAGGTCAAGGTGGAGGAGAACCAACCAACAGCCACAGCAAACAGCCAGCGGAGCTGTCGTGTGTGACCCTGTAGAAACCCCAGGAAAATGTGAAGCGGGAGAGGGGCGCAGTCGTGTCATGGCGATGACCTTCTTCTTAGAACCTGGCTCTCCACCCTTGGACTGTCAGTCTCAAAATAAATGCGTTTTGGGAACAGGCTGGATTATAAAAATAAACAGAGATGTGGAATGAAGCGAAATGACTAGAACAGCTGACCTTCCCTCTGTCCATCTCACCTCTGGCTCATAACAGACTATGGTCGAGGGCGTCCGCTCACAGCTTCTGGTGCAACACAGTATAAACAGCTGTCAGCAAAGCGACTCTCCCGCTGGTTTCATCTCTCTCGGCCACTGTCGAAGGCCCAGACGGAATTCCTACTAAGTAGGTTCACTGACTGGTGTCATTGTTTTGGACCCTTGCTCTCACTGTAGCTAAGGAAATGTCACAGTGACAATGCTAACTAGGAAACCCTCCGTCTTCCTTCCTGTCCCCTAGGAAATGCACTTCTTTCTGTCCACAGACTTCTCCTGAGTCTCCCACTGGCAAGTTATGAAACAGCAAAAGCAGAGCCGAGGTGAGGAAGGTACCAGCTAATGGAATGGGACTCCTCCTTCGGCTTAACAAAGGTGACTCAAAATCCAGGAACAAGCTCTGGCATAAGCCGAAGAGCCCTCTGGGCCGGCTCTCCAGAAACCCAGGGTCCTGGGAAGCCCTACCTCCCCGTTTTCTTGAGGAGAACAGAACCAAGTCTCCAAATGGCTCCGGGCTCTCACCTGGTCCCATCACATGCTGTAGTCTTTACTAGTGGGCACTGTCAGTCCTCTTGGCGAATGCTTTTACTGTTAACATCTTGGGATTTTATCATCTCAAGTTTCTTACTGTTTTGAGATTTCTCATAGACACACTGACCCCAGACCCCGACCCCCAAACAGAGCCTTCGCCAACAGAAAGCCTGCCCCTGAAGTTGGCTTTTACTAACCAACCATGAGGCACCAAGGAAAGAACAGGGTTGGAAGCAGAGAGACCTGGGTCAAAGCTCACCACTTACTGCTAGACTCTGGCAGGTCGCTTAACCCCCAAGCCTCCATTTTCACATCTGTACAATGAAGATACTAACGTGTGTGGGTTATCCACGGAAGTAATCATCTGAATAAATAAGCATGTTGATTCATATGTATGACTTCCCACTAAGGATGCGCTACTTGAAGACAAAGACCCTGTTTTTTTTTAACCTTTGCATCTCATAGCACCTGGTATGAAATAAACGCTCAAGGAATATTTAACGATTACAAATAATAGCAGAAAAAGCACCAGACATAGAGACGCTAAGTACACATCAGGTACCATCACCAAGATGCCATGACTTGTGGCGCAGAACTTCTAGCTCTGAGCTGCCAATGATTTGAGCCACAAGTGGCCCCAGACTCCAGTTCTCAGGCACGAGTTAATTTGGTTGGTTGTACATCATGAACTGTCTGATATTACTAAGTCACTTGGTATGGGTCAGAAAAAATAAGGAAGCCTTCATACCAATTTCTGACCCCAGTCAGTCAAACGCTATTGTCCAAATCCACCATTTTTTAAACTCACCTCCAAATAGCTGAGACCATGGTTTGAAACGACTACTGTAAAGAGAAGGAAAGCCCATCAGGTGTGGCTTCCACCCTGCGAGGTGACACAATAATGCTGAGGAAACATCCCTTCCTAAGTTCTGGGCAAGGTCAGTAACAATCGCACGCATAGCTAAAACTAGCCAAGTATTTCAAGATCATGTAAATACAACTGGTGACCAAATTAGGTTATCAGACCTTCATCCACTCATTCTCTGGTTCAACAACTATTCTTTGTGCACCCATTCTGTGCCAGGCTCTGCACCGGGCTGTTGGTTTCCAAAGGGAAATGACAGAGGACGGCCCCATGAAGAATTCACTGTGTAGGCATGACCGTCGAGGCAGACAACAGTTTTCTAGAATATGGGTATTAACTAAAAGTGTCCGTGAGAAGCTACGCAACAATTCCTACGTGCTTTCCATGCTTCAGGCACAAACGTCGCTTTTCAAGTCTGATGTCAGAGACAATTTATAATTTTCCCAAGAAAACCACTGTCTACCTTATCATCTTACCCCCTTTCTGACCAAAAATGGTACCACCCACCTTAATCACACCCCTTTTCCAGATCTGGCTCCACTGGGCTTTTGGCTGCTTCCCCTAAACAATCACACCACACTCAAAGGCTGACGCGGGGCAGGCAAGAGGAGAGATTCTGAGAAGAATGAGCTGCTGGCCGTACGCGCCATTCTGAGCATAGAGTTCCAAAGACATTCGTGCAGTGGCAACGTCAGCCGTTGGATTAAGCTGAGAAGCCCCCGGGGTGACCCTCTCAAGAGCAGGTCTCCTGGCCCCCTGGCTCCCGCACAGGGCACCTTCTCTATTTTCACACCACACACACCCCCTCTTCTCACTGGCGCATCAAGAGGACGGATGTCCCACCCTCCACGGCCCCCCGTAGCGCACCAGAACTGCACATGGGGATGCAAGTGTTGGAGGCTATTTTTAATTCTCAGCTAAATTAATTTGGTGCAAAAGTAGCCGGAGTCCCTTCCCTTGTAGGAAATACTTCTGTTACTGTGAATCTGGTACATAAAATAATCCACCCACTGAAGAACAGAATTAGCACGGGAGCTTTGGGTTGGGTTTGTTTCCCCGAAATAACTTCTTTTCCAGGTTTCCCGTGGCAGCATGGCACGTGAGGAGTGCAGAGCGGGGTTCCAGGACCAGCGAGGCTTCCACTCAGAGGTTCACCTGGGGGGATCTCACCAGGATCTGCAGAACATGGCGGGGCTCTCTGGCCTGTGCTCTTTTATTTTTATTATTTTTTTTTTTGCTGTACACGGGCCTCTCACTGTTGTGGCCTCTCCCGTTGCGGAGCACAGGCTCCGGACGCACAGGCTCAGCGGCCATGGCTCACGGGCCCAGCCGCTCCACGGCATGTGGGATCTTCCCGGACCGGGGCACGAACCCGCGTCCCCTGCATCGGCAGGCGGACTCTCAACCACTGCGCCACCAGGGAAGCCCTGGCCTGTGCTCTTTTAACAGGTCCCCTTGCAAGGATGTGTCACCTGAGTTTACACACCACTGAATAGCAGCATTTAGTGAGGGATGAACTCCCTTAAACCAGCAGGAGAAACAGAAAAATACTGGTCTACTTGTTTTTAAAAGAACATTTTGAAAAAAAAATTGAAATAAATCTTTAAAATGTCACCACCTTCAGGAAGCCTTCCCTCATTCTTCCATGAGATGCACTCTCCCCTCCACTCAAACTCAACAAGAGCTTATTTCTTCCCCCACTGATGGCAGCCGTCACATGCAACCTTACAGTGTGAGGATCTGCATCCTTTTCATCAGAGAGGATGCACTGGGAGGGCAGGACCTGTCCATCACCTTTTTATCTTCACAGCTTGAAGCCCTCGATAAACATTTAGGTGACAGAATATTATTTAGGGCTGAAAACAACTGTAAAGATCACCAAGTTCAATCTCCCTATTGATGAGTAAGAAAACCACGACCTAGAAAGGTTTTCGGTGACTCGGCAGGGCAGGGCTCCCAGTTCCTTCTCTTAGACTCTCTTTACCTTACTCTGCTGAATTTTATTCATTTATTTTTTTTGAAAGGGAGGGAAATCTTTCTCCTTACTTTCTTTTTTGTTTTCTTTTTCTTTTTTTCTTAAAAATTTTTCACCGTGTTGGGTCTCCGTTGCTGCGCACGGGGCTCTCTCTGGTTGCGGCAAGCAGGGGCTGCTCTTTGTTGCAGTGGCTTCTCTTGTTGCGGAGCACAGGCCCTAGAGCACACAGGCTTCAGTAGTTTTGGCGTGTGGGCTCAGTAGTTGTGGCTCACAGGCCCTAGAGCACACGGGGTCAGCAGTTGTGGCTCATGGGCTCTAGAGCGCAGGCTCAGTACTTGTGGCGCATGGGCATAGTTGCTCCGCAGCATGTGGGATCTTCCTGGACCAGGGCTCGAACCCGTGTCCTCTGCATTGGCAGGCTGATTCTTAACCACTGCGCCACCTGGGAAGTACCTCTGCTGAATTTTAAATGCCACTTTTTAGCGCCTGCACCTTTTACAAATCACACTTTGTTGGTTCAGGAATGTAAAAAATGTTTGGGGTATAACAGGGTTTTTCTCGCACAATGGTCTTGTTTCCCTATTACATGTAAAAGCACACTTTCAGAAAATAGAAGATCCACTAATTAAATTTATTTCTAGATTTATTTTACATGTTTCTAGTTTTGTTATAAATGCAGCTTTGAAAGGCTGAAATTTAAACAACTTAGCTGTCTTTTTTTCTCTGCTCAGTTTCTACGACACCGAGAAGAACTTGAGAACAAGAGAATTCGCGGGCTGTCAAAAGGCAAAGCAGGCAGCTCGGTTCTCGGGACACATGGCTGCCCACGGGGTCCAGCTCCCTCCGGAGGCTGCTCCAGCTCTGCAGCAAGCTGTGCACTGGGTCCCATTTTTGGCTGTGAGCCAGTCATTTATGGTCGATGCTCTCAGCTTCTTCAGATGGCTCGGTTTCACAGGCTTCACAGACTTGAAGGGGCACCCAGATCAGAAGCAAGCTTCCCTGCCCTGTAACAAGTTGGTTCATCTCCTCACTTGTGCTCTTGCAAACATGCAGGCGGCTGCAGCCACCTCCCGATGCCACCTGCATGGAGGAGGCTCTCCCCAACCCGGGAAGCTTCAGTAATGACCCCGGAGGTTATTTTTAAATCCCCTGAATTCGACTCAATTGGACGGCTCAGATACAAGAAGAGCAAAGCCCTTCAGGAATCGTTTCTCCCCGGACAGGCCAGGGGCACCGGCCAGTGAGGATGCGTCAGGTGAATAAAGGCAGGGAGACTACGCTAAATGCAGACCAAACTCCGGGAAGCTGATGACCTCCAGGGCTTGAAGCCTTTCAAAAGACTCCCCTCCACCTTCTCCAATGTCCACATACCCAGCACACAGGGCAAACCTCCCAAGGATTACGTTTAAAGAGTTGTTGAGCACTTGTGTCATCTTAAACACATCACATAGGACTCTTCTCTCCCTACACTTTTACAGATTGAAGGGGGTGAGTCCGGACATGATCTTTCACAGCAGGACTGAGATTGGTGTGAGTCTCTCTCTAAAAGTGACGCTTCGTGGCTCTTCTCACTGAAGGCGCAGGGAAAACAAAGTATGGAAAACAAGGATTTAAAGTGCTAATACACACGCACACACGTACGGAAGCATGTGCACACACCCTGGAGACCCAGGTACCTCGTGTTCCCTCTGGCAGGAGGGGAATCACAAGGAGACACAATTCTCAAGGGACAGAGGTTGTCCTAAGCACAGGGAGGGGCTCCAGACTGAAGGACAAAGGCTTCGAGCTGAAAATTTTAAAAGTGCAGGGAAGGGGCCTGAGGACGAGCCGGCCCCCTCAAACCCAGCCCAGCCGGCCTCACCGCAGCCCGGGCAGGGACGGGACAACCATCAAGGCAGGTGGCCAGCGGCAGCGGAAGAAAGAAGGGCACTCTGGTCCCTTCGGAAGAACGAAGTCACAGGGCTCGCTGCCCCCAAGCCAAACGAGGTGACACTCCCCCCTCCACCTGCCGTGGCCTGGCTCCAGTCTTAATTTGGGTGCGGGGAGGGCGAGAAGAGCTATTTCTAAACGCGGACCCTCTCACAAAATCCTGGACGCAGGGCAGGGGTGCTGGGCACGGCCCCGAGCTGCATTCTGAGGGTGCACACCTGCAAGCCGCAATTCTACACCAACTCAAAGCGCCCTCGCAATGTGAGGTGAGGCGTGCGCTGCTCGTCCTGGGCCCAGCCGCGGCTCCGTATGCCCGCACCCAGCTGTGAGGCCGGGCTCTGGGGACCCGCAGCATCAGCGAGCGAACCAGCCAACCTCTCGCGTCAGCGTCTTTGAAAGGCTTCCCTCTTCTTTTCCCCTCGGGTGCACGGGCTTGCACTTAAAAGTCTCAAAAATCATGGCTTTTGTGTGTAGATATGCTGGGAGGGAATTTCTGGCCAAAGAACACTGCTCGTCCACAGGGGGTGGGGAGGCTGGCCTGAGGGTTTTTTTGGGGGCGGTGGTCCTTCCACTGAACCCAGAAGCCTCTTCTCAAGGTTCCCTGCACTTCTGCATCCTTCCCACCAGACTGCTCCTTGAGACATGAAGACTATGTCTGCTCAAAAGAATGTTTTGTTTGTTTTTCCTTTTTTGCGGCACGCGGGCTTCTCACTGTTGTGGCCTCTCCCATTGAGGAGCACAGGCTCCGGACGCGCAGGCCCAGGGGCCATGGCTCACGGGCCCAGGCGCACCGTGGCATGTGGGATCTTCCCGGACCGGGGCACGAACCCGTGTCCCCTGCATCGGCAGGCAGATTCCCAACCACTGCGCCACCAGGGAAGCCCCAAAAGAATGTTTAACTCCCTTCGCATCTGGTTCCTGTAATCCGGGTACTCCTAGGTTATTTTTCATTATTTTCCGTTCCTTTCCTCTTGAAGATGGCAGAGCAGGTACAGTCTCTGTGGATTTCACAAGATTTGTGGCTTCCTTTGCCCCCCCTGTGGATGTTCTGGGGTCCGCTGAGCCCAGTGAAGACGGTATTAAGGTGCACAGACACTGCGGTTTGAAAAAAGCTTGAATTTCTTTAATTTTCAGGGAACAAACGCTTGGGGGAGTTTTAAATTAGATTTCCCTGTTCCTGATCCTTCCATCCTTTGACCTGGTCTTTTTCATCCCCATCAGCACTCTTCTAAACATCTGAACAGAACTTTCAATGATGAAACCAGGTAGCAGGTTGTCAACGTGCTCCGCTGACCACAGGACCAGGCCAGGGACCCCTCTCTCCTTCCCTTCACAACCAACACCCCGGAAAGAATCAGCCACAAACCTACCAGGTATTCCAGGGCAACAGGACACTGCCCCAGCTCATTTAATTACCTTTCTTTAATATGCCTCCCTCTCCACATCTAAAAAATAAAGTTAACCTAGAAAAATCTCTAATACCCCTTCCAGCTCCATAATCCCATGATTTTAAAATGTACTCCCCATCCTCAGCTCAGCTTTATGTCCTGATACCTTCATGCTCTTCCAACTACTTCCCTGGTGAGTTCAGTCCGGGAAGCTTGCAGGTTTGTTCAATAAGTAAATTCAACCCGCACTCAGACGGAAGTCACATCGCACACCCTGGCTCCAGAAAGCCACCATCACGGTCTCTGGATGCCAAGGACCAAAAGGCAAAAGTTTCCCGTGGAAAAGAATGCACAATCCTTTTTGATCAAACAGGCAGGACTGGCCCATTATTCTGTACCTTTTTAATAGCTCACCCACTTCTTTTTTCTCTCAGATTCAATAAAAGCTCATCTCGTAACTTAAATTTTGAATATATTAAAATGTGAGGCAAGTCAACACACACACAGATGAGCAGGGGCAGAACTCAGGGGACTCGGCGGATCACAGGGGCGCCTTCTGTTACGCTTCACAGCGAAACGCTCTTTGCTAACGCTCTGCATCTGGCCCCAGGCTGGGAGGAGGGTGGCCAGAGCGATCAGCCAAAACAGGATAAAATTCTGAGCCGGTTGTTTGTTATTGAGCTGCATGAGCTGCTTGTAAATTTTGGAGATTAATCCTTTGTCAGTTACTTCATTTGCAAATATTTTCTCCCATTCTGAGGGTTGTCTTTTCATCTTGTTTATGGTTTCCTTTGCTGTGCAAAAGCTTTTAAGTTTCATTAGGTCCCATTTGTTTATTTTTGTTTTTATTTCCATTTCTCTAGGAGGTGGGTCAGAAAGGATCTTGCTGTGATTTATGTCATAGAGTGTTCTGCCTATGTTTTCCTCTAACAGTTTGATAGTTTCTGGCCTTACATTTAGGTCTTTAATCCATTCTGATCTTATTTTTGTGTATGGTGTTAGGGAGTGTTCTAATCTCATACTTTTACATGTAGCTGTCCAGTCTTCCCAGCACCACTTATTGAAGAGGCTGTATTTTCTCCACTGTATATTCTTGCCTCCTTTATCAAAGATAAGGCGACCATATGTGCGTGGGTTTATCTCTGGGCTTTCTATCCTGTACCACTGATCTATATTTCTGTTTTTGTGCCTTGATTACTGTAGCTTTGTAGTATAGTCTAAAGTCGATGGGCAGAAGACCTAAATAGACATTTCTCCAAAGAAGATATACAGATTGCCAACAAACACATGAAAGAATGCTCAACATCATTAATCATTAGAGAAATGCAAATCAAAACTACAATGAGGTATCATCTCACACTGGTCAGAATGGCCATCATCAAAAAATCTAGAAACAATAAATGCTGGAGAGGGTGTGGAGAAAAGGGAACACTCTTGCACTGCTGGTGGGAATGTAAATTGATACAGCCACTATGGAGAACAATATGGAGGTTCCTTAAAAAACTACAAATAGAACTACCATACGACCCAGCAATCTCACTACTGGGCGTATACCCTGAGAAAACCATAATTCAGAAAGAGTCATGTGGGCTTCCCTGGTGGCGCAGTGGTTGGGAATCCGCCTGCCGATGCAGGGGACACGGGTTCGTGCCCCGGTCCGGGAAGATCCCACATGCCGTGGAGTGGCTGGGCCCATGAGCCATGGCCGCTGAGCCTGTGCTCTGCAACGGGAGAGGCCACAACAGTGAGAGGCCCACGTACCGCAAAAAAAAAAAAAAAAAAAGAAAGAGTCATGTACCAAAATGTTCATTGCAGCTCTATTTACAATAGCCAGGACATGGAAGCAACCTAAGTGTCCATCATCGGATGAATGGATAAAGAAGATGTGGCACATATATACAACGGAGTATTACTCAGCCATAAAAAGAAACGAAATTGAATTATTTGTAGTGAGGTGGATAGACCTAGAGTCTGTCATACAGAGTGAAGTAAGTCAGAAAGAGAAAAACAAATACCGTATGCTAACATATATATATGGAATCTAAGAAAAAAATAAAGGTCATGAAGAACCTAGGGGTAAGATGGGAATAAAGACACAGACCTACTAGAGAATGGACTTGAGGATATGGGGAGGGGGAAGGGTAAGCTGTGACAAAGTGAGAGAGCGGCATGGACATATATACACTACCAAACGTAAAATAGATAGCTAGTGGGAAGCAACCGCATAGCACAGGGAGATCAGCTCGGTGCTCTGTGACTGCATGGATGGGTGGGATAGGGAGGGTGGGAGGGAGGGAGACGCAAGAGGGAAGAGATATGGGAACATATGTGTATGTATAACTGACTCACTTTGTTATAAAGCAGAAACTAACACACCACTGTAAAGCAATTATACCCCAATAAAGATGTTAAAAAAAAAAAATTCTGAGCAGGAAAGGAGCTGCTGAAGATAGTCAACAGGCATAAACAGGCATCAACCAAGGCTCCCCGAGGTGAGCAAGTCTGTCCTGTGCGAATCCGGATGTGTGTTACCATCTACGCGGAATATTAGGAGCCAACAGAGGATGCAGAGTAAGATCACAGATGCGATCAGAGCTGGCCGACAGGCCCTTTCGGGAATCGTGAACTTGGCCTCTCACCTGCTGCTCTCTCCCGGCCCCCTTCCTTCCTCTCCCACCCGATCTGCAGGATGGGGCTCCTCAGAGCGCTCTCCTGGCCTCTAACTTCTTTTCTTCTACCTCTGTAATCTCCCTCAAGGCAAGATGATCCACTTGGAATGCCTTAAAAAAAACAAAACCCAAAAAACCACCCAGAACAATGCGAACAAGCACCAAAGGTAGGACTCCCCTGGAGCAAATCATGTCAGTATTAGTGGCCAAAGGGGTGCAGCACATGCCACCCAGAAATGCCTACTCTCCCGGGCCTACCCTGCAATTGTTTTTCCCAGTTAAAAACATGCCTTTCCATGAAACAGCTCAAGTTCCCCTCCACTGGACGTATTTTAGGCACTGGTGCTTCCCCCGCCCCCAAACTCCCCCTCTGCTCTGCTGACCCCGCTTTTCAGCCAACAAGGGATGCGACGGAGAGACTCGGCAGAGACAGGCAAGTTAGGTCACAAATCAGAGAGATGAAGTATTCACATGTGGGCAGTTTCAGAGATCATCTGTTCAGGGAAACAGACGCTGAATTATTCAAGTCACCAGGAGCATTTATAATACCTAATGAAAGGCAGCAAGGATCCCATGAAACCAGCTAGGGACAGTTTGTTACATCGGCCAAAAGCAGTGAGAGCCCTACTAGTTAATCGACCTTACAAATAAACCGAAGGGCGATTTATGTTCATTGTAAAATGTGTCAACATTTTCCAAAATAAACTGCCTTGTGTTTGTGAAAGCTACCACTATACATCTGGTAGATTTAGCCACTGTGCCACCCAGAGCTGAAGAGTACAAACAAGGTAACGGGAAATTCTCCTCTGAGCCTGGGATGGTCCTGCCAGGGTTCAAAAGGACTGTAAATCTATTCATTAGTAAAAGCCAAAGTTATATGCAACGAACTGGTAAGTCTTCCCATTAACAGTATGTGCCAGGACAACAGTAGCTCAGCTATTAAAAAAATCAAACTCGGAAACACCCTCATCAACATAAAACAATGGTTTCCAGGCTACTTACATCAGTGTCAGGTCCTTTATCTGCACCCGGACAAGAAAAAGTAACAAATTCATGGCACCTCTTGTGAACCACAAAACAGCAAACTGGTGGAGAAAAAAGAAAACTAATATTAGTAAAATCTAGACTGAATATACAAAGCTTTGTTTTCCAAACAGGGCTACATACTGTCATAAGTCAAGTTAATTTCACTACAGAAAGAATCTCATAAACAGTAATCAGAAGGCATTTCATTCAAGACTCAGCCACATTTGGTTTTGGGGTTTTTTAAAAATAAATTTATTTATTTATTATTTATTTTTGGCTGCGTTGGGTCTTCGTTGCTGCACACGGGCTTTCTCTAGTTGCGGTGAGCAGGGGCTACTCTTCGTCGTGGTGTGTGGGCTTCTCATTGTGGAGCACGGGGCTACAGGCGTGTGGGCTTCAGCAGTTGTGGCACGCAGGCTTCAGTAGTTGTGGCTTGTGGGCTTTGTTGCTCTGCGGCATGTGGGATCTTCCCGGACCAGGGCTAGAACCCGTGTCCCCTGCATTGGCAGGCGGATTCTTAATCACTGCGCCACCAGAGAAGTCCCCACATTTGGTACTGACTGGACTCCTACATAACAGAACCACAAGATGCCAGCATGGACAGGGCCCCGGGAGACCTAAACCTTAGTTCCTCTTCTCTAAAGTTGAGGGGAAGGGCTAGGGACTGTAAGACAGTTCTGCCAAGGTATAAACCAGGAAGCAACACGTAAATTACTGTGCACTCTCCCCCACCAACACAGAGGTGTGTAAACACTGATAAACACTAGACCCTATTAGTAAGAGAATAATTTATTATAAATAATACGTGTATATCCCCAACTGTGGGTGCAGAACTCCCTTAGAAGAGTTCTGAACGTCAAGAACTCCTGAAGACACAAACCCAACCTACAGAAAACAGCCCTCTGAAGTGAAGAAAAGCTAGGGTGCATCCTCACACCCCTCTTGTATATGCCTGCTCGGCACTAGCTGGGAGGGGACCCGGCAAATCTACCGAATCCACGACACAAAGCGTTTTCCAAACTCAGCATGGTTTGGTAAGTATTCCCGAAGATGAATCAGTAACTGAATCATTAGTTACAGAAATTAATAAGTAACCTAAGATTTTTATGAAAAGTATCACATGGAGGATACAAAAAAAATAAATGACCGAGGTCACCCTTCCTTAAAAGCTTCCGGTTCAGCTCCAAAGGGCATAACCCACTACTCTGCTGTTCTTTGCTGAAGAGCACGCTAAAAAACAATACTCCCTCAGAAATACTGGGTGAGGCCTTAGTCTTTAGTGAAGGCAGGCTAGAAATTCCCAGGTTCCTAGCTCTCGTCTACTCCCACAAGTGACACCAGCAGTGCACCTTCCTGCACATGTGTCAGTAGATAAGGCCAGCTGAAGAGGGTCAGGCCCAGGAGAGGGTGGGAGAGGCTGGCAGGTTTGCCCAGAGCCAAGACCCTAAAACTAAGGGCGCATTTAGGGGCCAGTAAGACATTCAGGATATCTGTGAGGGGCACGGGCAGCCCCGAAAGGTGTGAGCCAGAAAAACAGACAAAAGCGGTGCTTCTGAAGGGCCAATGGTGCTGAGGCAAGAATACCCTGAACAGATCAGGCCGTAAGGGCCCGTGGAAGCCCACTGTACAGTCTGGGGAGGAAAGTGATCACCCAGCACTATTCAGTCTGTAAGAGATGGAGGTAAGAGACGTCAGGCAAATCGAAGAACTGATGGGACCTGCCAGCTGACCACAGACACCATTTGTCGAGCCTCCTGTTCTGTGTCACTCTGATGGGTCATTTCACCTGCATGATCTCACTGAGTCCTCATAACACTACTTAATATGCTCTGACGTCTACATTTTATGGAAGGGAAAACGCTGTACTGATCTCTGCCGTCTAGCATGTTACAAGCGCACAGTGTTTGCAGACAGAAGAGATGGTGGCAGAGGACAGATGGACGGAGAGATGAACGGGGCAGACAGAAAAGGGTCTTAGGTGCAGTCACCCTCCCCTATGTAGTGGAGCGAGGACTCTAAGGTTTGCTGGACCCCACAGTCCTTTCCCTCTACCACGTCCACTGGTGGACAGGAGAGCAAAAGATGCTGAAGGCGATGCCAAGATTCTGCACGTGGGTGCCAGGAAAATGGGTCCATAAAACATACTTTTAAGTATATTTAATAAATATATACACATAAATATATGTGTGTGTGTGTGTGTGTGTCTATGCGGGTGTGTACATATGAAACCTGGAGGATGAAGATGGGGGTAAACCATGTCAGGGAAGCAGGATAAAGGATGACTGTTTTCTTTTTAAACAGTTTTATTTTAAGATGGTCGTAATACAAGGTCACTGTAAAAGTATATCTTTTATAAAAATACTTCAGACTCGGCATGAGCAGGCAGAACTGGACAAGTGAGGGAACCGTCCACAGGAAGGTGAACACTCAAGACCTCACAGGAGCATCCTTTCAGAAGCAGAGATAACCTGAGGAAGGGGTTCTCTCGGGCTGCTGCCCACTGGGCACCGCTGGGGCCCGAGGGGGGGTACTGTAAAGGAGCAGAGGAAAGAGCCCCTGGCTGCCCGGGCAGGGCCCAGACACTGCAAAGGGCAGCACTTCACTCCTAACAGCCTGCAGAGCAGCGGGCTTTCCCGGTGTTGCTGAAGCATCCCCATCGCGCCACTCCCTAAGGATGGATAATAAAGCAGCGCAGACGGCTCAGATTAATCCCATCAGCTTGCTCTCCCCACACAGAGTCAGCTTTCACTTACTGGGATTAGGATGATAAATCACTAAAGGGAGAGGGCCACGGGAGCCCTATTTCCTCATCACAGTTTATTATGGATACGGTGTTTTGAAGGGAAAAGGCGCATTCTGATTCCCTACTTAATCATTCAAACATTCGAGCCTTTCGTCTCTTTTTTGTCCATCTCATTCAGGAGGACACTTAAGAAAATCCATATTTATCAGATCCCTTTGGCTAGTTCGGTGTTTGCACCTGTCCTTTCAATCCCCATTTACCTGTCAGTGCAATTACATCTCTCCAGCTGGCCGTGTATTGATTGTACGCCTTAAATCGCATGTCCAGTTTTATCCTGAAAAGAACCGCACCCTCACTGCACAATATAATCCGAAAGGGCAGCAAAAACCCCAGCCACCCCAAAATCACTTCTTCCCAACCTGCCTCAGCGGCCCCTCTCGCCCCACCTTACATCTCAGGTGCCTGTACTCACTCCCCCAACGGGAGAGGGGGGAGAAGAGTCCAGAGAGCGACTCCTCCAGGAGAGTTATCAGGGGATGAAGACCCTGCAAGGCCCGTTCAACGACTCAAGATTCAGACTTAATGAAAAAGAACACACCAGCACCCAGGCCGGGGATGGGGGCTGATTAAGGAGAGGGAGCGCCAGAGACCCTCTCGGCTCACTCCAGCCCCAGCTGCGGGGAGACTGGGCGGCCAGGAAGAGGAGCTGGGCTGGAGCGGACTCCAGGCGGAAGCAGCACTGCCTGGAACGGCTGCCCAGGAAATGGAGCAAGGGCCAGACACTCCGAAATCCCTGACAGCCGGCCTTGACCTCTGGCTTCAGGTTCTAAACTAAGGTGGGTAATTCTTACTTTGTAAGACAACAGAACACCAACATTTGTGACGTCTTGCTAGTGCAGTTGAAGACTGAGGAAAGCACTGAATAGAACAAGAGAAGGCCCTGGGTTCACCAGGTCAGCACAGACTTCCTTGGGCTAACAATTAGGTGCTATTGTTTCTATCCTTTATTATTCGGAATTCTGAAAGTCTGCATCTCACCACGTTCTGCGGGGCAAGGGAATGGGGAGCATGGAGGGTCGGGGATCACACAGGAGGACGCTTGCCATACATATGTGCTTGACCTTGGCAGGCAAAGGCGGAAGAAGTAGAGACACAGGGCCTGGCAGCTTCCTACCCCATGGTTTGTGTCCTGGAGCTGGACCCCTGGCCCCTCAAGGAGCCTTTGCTGAAGCAAGCCCAGGCTGGCCTATACGACTCTGAATGGGGTTTCATTTTCAAAGACTTTGGGTCACCTCTGCTTACATAACCAAATGAGAGGTTTGAAAATACGAAGCTATCCTGCAGCTTGAAGCCGCAAAGTAAATCTTCATTCAATTATTTTCTAAGCATAAAATGGCTTCTCCTCTAATGCTCTGTGATGCACTCCTGCTGGCTGGCAGTGACGGATGACACACGGCACTAAGCAAACGACATGGAGGACAAAAAGTAATCCAGACCACAGGCCTGGACAGACAGCGATTCTTAATGCTACCTGGCTCTAAAACTGAGAATACCCACTCTCCCGATCCATACTGCACGCTCATCTTACTTATGGAAGTAAAATGAACGGAAATTAAGGCGAGTTTTCGCCATCTGTCAAAAGTATGTTTCAGATACAGAACAAATAAGTCACTATGTTTGGCTCGAGAATTCGTAAAAAATCCGCCCCCCCCCCCAAAAAATAGAGGTGTGTGTGGTGACGCTGACCTGTTGATGTTCACAGCGGTTCTCAATCACGATTGTTAGTTTCAAGAGAACAAAAACCAGTAGAGGGTGGGCTGAAATCCACTCAGAGAAACAACACCCCCTTCTGACTCTGTTCCCCCACCCACGAATTTGATAAGAGCGGGCTCAGCTCTAACTTGTCTTGGCCCATCACACACGCGGGGTGGACCCGAGTGCTCTCTGTGTCAAACGTCATCGTCACACAGACGGGCAACTGGGAGCCCGTTGATACCGGACAATGTTTCCTAGAGTGATGGTGGGCAAATGCGAAGCCCAGGGACGCCTTCCATCCTCCATTCAAGCACAGAGCTCTACTTAAAAAGAAAAAAAGCATGTGGTGAACTGATGCCACAGGGCAAGGAATCGGCTGCACTCAAGTGCTTCTTGCTCATCAATGCAAACTCCTCCTTAAAAATGCCACGATCACACACAAAAAAGGCGATCAGTCACTACTTCATAGCTACTAGGAAGGCTATTATTAAAAGAAAGAAGAAAGCAAAGCACCAGGTGACGGTGAGGATGAGCCGAAACTGGAACCTCTGTCCACTGCTGGTAAGAATGTAAAACGGTACAGTCCCTGTGGACAACAGTACAGCTATTTCTCAAGAAATCAAACATAGAACTACCCTACCATCCAACGATTCCACTTTTGGGTGTAAAACCAAAAGAACTGGAAGCGGATCTCAAGCAGAGATTTGTGCCCTGGTGTTCATAACAGACTCACTGCAGTAGTGAAATGTGGAAACAACGTTGATGTCCATCAAGAGGTAGACGGATCGACAAAATGTGCTCTATATACAACGTAACATCATTCAGCCTAAAAAGGAAATTCTGACACCTGCTACAACGTGGGTGAACCTGGAAAACATGCAGAGTGCAACAGGCCAGTCGCAAAAGAACAGATACCATATGATTCCACTTGTATGAGATCCCTAGAACCCGTAGAGACGTAAAGTAGAACAGAGGTTATGCGGGGTGTGGGTGGGTACGGAGTTTGTTTGGAATGATAGAGGATTTTGGAAATGGTAAGTGGTGATGATTGTACAACCTTGTGCCTATACTAAATGCCACTGAACTGTACACGAAAAAATGGTTAAAATGGTAAATTTTATGTTATGTATAGTTTACCATGATATAATTTAAGTAATGCGTCAAACTAGAGTGACTGACATTTATGAAGCTATAAACAAGGGGCACAGCTGTAGAGTCTCGCTTATGTGAATTTATGATTTTCTTGTGTTCACAGTGGAGTTACAGCTCCAAAACCAAGGAAGTATTTACTTCCATTTCATAAGATTCTACACAAAGTCCATGCCAGATCAGACTGGGGACATGGGGAAAACTGAGTTTCAGGGCCAAGGACTCACACAATCGTGTAGGATTAGAGATGCGCTCCTTTGACTCTCACATCTCACATGCATCAGTACCAGCGATGGAAACGAGGACCTTCACCCTGTGAGCCCGGCTTTCCTACCAAATCCTTGAGATACTTTGTCACTTCGTTACACGCAAAATGGGATCATCCCTGCTCACACTTCACAAAGATCGCCATGCCCACTGTGGGGAAAAAATACATACTGATGTGTCATTTTCCATTTCTTTTTAAACAATAATTCCCTTTCACCTCCAAGCCTTGAGACCGTATCATTTCAAATTCAGTTCACAGTCAGGTAACATGGAACAGATGCATAAAAACCTTGTTGTCCAAAATTAATGGGGTAAAAGCCATTATGTAACGAATCCTGAATTCAAAAAAGGAACCTACTAAATTTAATAGTTTGACTTCATTCAGAGCAGAAGATGGGTAGCTGAGCTTCTGCGAGTTCCTTTTTTTAAATACACAAATGGCTGTCGTCATGTGAGATGGTTTTAATTAAATTTTGCTTAGCTGGAAGGGATTAATGGAAGGTAACGTCACATCGGAACGCAGTGAAATGAAACTCTCTAAGGCGAGCGAGCTGCTTTCGGCTTTGTAGGGAAAGTAACGAAAAACTGAGCTTATATTATATTTGCACGTTAAAAGAAAATTATTGGTTTCAGATTTGTAACAATGAAAACAGTCTTCTCGCGTGATACACATTGAAGTTGTATGAAAACAAATCAAATCAATGTGCTTTATCACATAGTATAAGGAATGCCATTCTTCAGCCGGCACACTGATTCTGCCCCTATGCCTTTGTGCACGTTCTCCCAAACAGACCCTGTCAAAACCCCTAATATTCCTATTTCTGACCAGGCAGCCCCCTTCTGCCCTTCCCCAGAAGAATCACCTTTAACGTCCTCTCAACTTTCTCTCTAACGTCACCAAGTCCCACGGATGCTTCCTCATTTGCATTCCTCCCTGGCTGGAACTGAGATGTACTCTGAAGAAAGAGCTGAGGAACTGAACCCGAGGTGTGAAGGAAGGGGAGCCAGAGGTGGTCCCCACATTCTTAGCCAGAGGATCTAGGCCAAGAGTATTGCCATGCTACAGCCAAGACGAGAGCCCTGAGGTGAAAGGAGCAGAGAAGACCAAGGGGGAAGAGACAGACAGACAGAGACCGGATCTCAGTGTCGGTGTGGCACTCGCCCTCCAGGTCCGTGATCCGTCGAACACCCTTTAACGTTTTCACTTCCTTCATATACACCTGTACCTTCATACGTCCCATCTAATTTAATACACCTGGATACAGAAGCGCGTGTCATACATGCTTTTTATGGCTAACGCCAGCTGGACCCGAGCTGTCTGCACCTGCAGCTGAAGGAGCCTGAATGACAAAGGGAGAACCGGCAGGTGGTGGAAATGAACGGAGGAGACCAAGAGGCAAGAAAGAATCGACCTGGACGTGGGGACCCGCAGCATGGGCCAGCTGTTCATGGGAATTACACTAGCTGAAGGAGGAGAGACTTTTCCCTGTGCCGTTGTTTAAACAGGGGCCTCGGGTTTCGACAAGTTGCACATGACGTCCTGGGGGGTCACCAAGATACAGTGTCAGGCAGCAAGAGAACTTCAGAGCTGGGGGTCAAAGGACAGCTGGCGACCGCAGACGACAGTCTGAGAGGCATCACTTGACTGACAGCTGAAGGCAAGGCAGTGAGTGAGGACTCCAGGAAGGGGGGGTCCTGTGGACACCCACCTTTGCAGGTGACGTGGAAAGGAGGTGGTGGTATGAGAGGAGAGAGCGCGGGGGGCCTGGAGGGGCTGAAGGAAGAAAGGATTTTCTACAGGAGTCTCCAGAAGAGAAGCTCCCTCTGCAGCCGTAGAATAAAGCTAAGCTTTGATGGTTACTGGCCCATCACAGCCCCAGCGTCACGGAAGAATGTAGACGACAGCCGTGCACGTGCCGACAGGGAGCTGACAGCCAGTCTTCCTTCCTTTACTTATTTCAACTTCTTCCCATATTCAACTCAGAACTGAAATGGCATGGCCTTTTCTGATGCCAACTATCAACATACAGTAATAAAATCTGACTACATTAACTGTAGTATAAAGGCTGATCTGCGTCATGGAACCAAGCGCCTCCCTTAAAGTAGGGGACAAATCATGCAACAGTGTTTGAAGGGAAACCCTAAGGTTTGATGGTTAAGCTCAAATCTGCAGTGCTTTTGTGCCGACTTTAACATCATCTAAACATCCAACTTTCCTTGTAACTTCTTAAGGGCATAAAGCCTTCCTACCCTGGCAACAAGAGCCCCTATCTGAACACCCACAACCCAGGACGCCCTTGTTTTGATGCTTAAACACTGCACACGTTCTACACAAGTGTTTATCAAGTCCATAATACCAGACTTCTCTCTACAACACTTTTTAACAAATTTTTTTTAGAGTTTTAGGTTCATAGCAAAATTGAGTGGAAGGAACAGGGCTTTCCCATGCAGACCCCCTGTCCCCACACACATACAGCTGTCTCTGTTGTCAACGTCCTCCACCAGAATGGGGCATTCGTTTCAACCGACGACCCTACATTGACATATCACCACCCGAAGTCCATAGTTAACACTGGGGTTCACTCTCACTGCAGTATTTTTCAGTCTTTTATTTCTCAGTCTGGAATGACTTCAACTGGGGTTTGTGAGGGACTTGCAAGGAGGTAAGGTTGAACTGGGCTCTAGAACCACAGACTTTGCCTTCTCTCTCCGCTTCCAGTCTAGAACCCCCTTATTTTAGCAGAACAGGACTTGTCTCCTCTGCACGGAGGTAACTCACTTACAAGAGCACAGGTCTGCCTGCTGTAAGGACACCTGAGACTGTACTCTTTCAGCAAAATGCATGCCACTTGTTTTAAGGGCACCCCGAATCTTTCCAAGAATGGCGGGCAAAAGAAGCTGCAGCTCCAGAATCCTGGGAGGATGGAAGGTGGTAAATACACTTAGGAATCATGCTTCAATTCTCAAAGCAAATGAAGAATGATCTCCTACAGTGTAGACAAAACCTCTAGCTCCTAACTAATCCCATCTCGCCTGGGGCACAGCACGCAGCAGGGAGAAACCTATCTCTCTCTAGGGCTGTGAAAATGCTGCACTGGGACTGAATGTCAGGGAAAGTAACTGGGGGATCTCTCCTTTTCTCTGGCTCTATAGCCAAATATGTGTTTTTCTCAGTGGGTCTGTGCAAGGCTTTGGGGGAACTTCACTCTTATTCAATTACTCAGCACATGTTTATCAAGCACCTCCCGTCCAGCCCCACTCCCCAGGCAGGAAGGTTCAAGGATGGTGTCTGCCTTTAAGGAGCACAGGGTCTACTTAAGAAAAACAACATGTAAAGGAAGAGGTGTCTCTCACATCTTCTCTGTCCCTCCTCCTCCTTTTACCTCCCACTTTTTTTCTACTTCAGTTATAATGCAGAAACCAGGGTATATTTTATATTATGGAGCAGTTTTACCTTTCTCTTTCTTAATTTTAATAGTCACAAATTGTAATCTCCTTCATTTACCTTTAAAAAATAGGATGTCTTCAATTTCCTTTAACAGACTCCAGCAAGAAAAAAAAAAAAAGGATAAATGAAACAAGATTGGCAAAAGCCAACAATTACCGAAGCTGTGAGATGGGTATACAGTCTTCATTCCCTCTACTTTTGCAGATATTTGGAAACATACATAATAAAAGGCTAAAACACAAGTTAAATGGGGTCAAGGTCTTCTTCTCCCTCCGTTGGTCAAAGGCCCTGAAGAAATTATGTCACTATATTGACGAAGAGTTAATCAGAGAAAGCGGAGCAGAGACGTGTAAACTAAGTTTCTTTTATACCTACTATGTCAAGGATCATCAGACAATTCCACAGGACAGAATTTACGATCTTGCAACAGTTGTCTTTCAAGTCTCGGAAGCACACTCAGTGGAATTTATTGGCATTTCTACCCATCTCTCTTACCCAGAATTGCCAAATGACAATGTCTGTCATCTCATCATTTCAGGCATTAGCCATACTGTCATGGCTTGAACTGTGTCCTCCTATACCCCACAATTCATGCTGAAGCCCCAATCCCCAGTACTTTAGAACATGAAATTATTTGGAAATAGGGTTGTTGCAGATATAGTTAGTTAAGATCATACTGACGTAGGGTGAGCCCCAAATCCAATATGACTTGTGGCCTTATAGAAAGGGGAAATTCGGGCACCCAGGAAGGATGTCCTGGGAAGATGAAGGCGGAAGTCAGGTGATGCTTCCACAAGCCAAGAAGTGCCTGATTGCCAGCAAACCCTCAGACCAGGGGAGGGTCATGGAATAGATTCTCCCTCTCAGCCGCAGAGGGAACCAACCCTGCCGATGCCTTGATTTTGGACTTCCAGCCTCCAGAACTTCTGTTTAAGCCCCCCAGTTTGTGGTACTTTGTTATGGCAGCCCTAGAAAACTTATATATACACACATATAAACCAAGGCAGTATCTTGAAAGTAAATAATTCAATAAATGAAAAGTGTGTTTAGATGGGTACGTGTGTGTTTAAGAAAATAGCAACACTGTGCTTCTCAAATGGAACCCAGGTTACTAAGAGAAGGTTAAGTCTACAGTGTCCAGGTAAAGCTTCATACAAAAATCAACTTCAGGAACTTCCCTGGTGGCACAGTGGTTAAAGATCCACCTGCCAACGCAGGGGACACATGTTCGATCCCTGTTCTGGGAAGATCCCACATGCCGCGGAGCAACTAAGCCCGTGCGCCACAACTACTGAGCCTGCGCTCTAGAGCCCATGAGCCACAACTACTGAGTCCACGAGCCACGACTACTGAAGCCCGCCTGCCTAGAGCCCATGCTCCACAACAAGAGAAGCCACCACAATGAGAAGCCCGCACACTGCAAGGAAGAGTAGCCCCCGCTCGCTTCAACTAGAGAAAGCCCGCACAGCAACGAAGACACAACGCAGCCAAAAATAATAAATAAATAAATGTATGCCTTTATGTATTAAAAAAAAAAAAACTTCAGATTTCACCTAAGGGAGATGAACAAGAGCAGCCTGTAACAGCTCCATGGAACAGCACATCTGTGTCTATAAAATATACCTGCATCACCGGTGAACACTGAGGACAGCTTTAAGTCCAAAGCAGCAGGAAGCAATTAACAAACTCGTGAGTTAGGGCTCTGTTCACACTTCCACAGGAAAAAATAAGGGCCCACAAAGATTATGGGTGACTGTTGGTTAAAAAAAAAAAGTTATTTCAAACCTAAATTGCTGGTGAAATGGAAATGGTGTAATTCAAAAATATTGGGGGCATTTGTTCAGACTCATTTGCTCAGGAGTTTAATAAAGTCAGAACTCTTCAAGGGTTTAATACAGAAGTGTTCTCGGAAGTCCCAAATTGAAATCATCGGCTTTTTTTCCCCTATGTCCTGCTTTATACATTAGCTAGTATTTGCAATCAAAACTGTAACAACGATCCTATCTGTAGAACACTTGCTGATTATGTAAAGTACTTGCTCAGTCTTTAGTGGTGATGTAACACACGTTCCCACACAAGTATTAAACCACCCAGAAAACAAGCACTTGGAATCCTCAAGGGTCGAGGAGCTCAGAGAAGTAAACTCTAGCATTCACCTTCTTAAAAGGCGGTAAACATCACTGAGGATCCGAGAATAACAGAATCAGAGGAGAGTTCAGACTCTACTGCAGTAGTTTCCAAACTGTGCCCTCTGGAAGCTTTTTTTCTGGGTGGGGCGGGAAGCTGGGCAGGTGGGTAATGAGGTCATGACTCTCCCCACCTCGATTCTTCTCTCGTTTAATCCTAGGCTACAATTTCATCCTTAAGTGAAAGCTCTGATATCCTAGCAGCCTCGCGAAGAGTCAACATCTTCAGCACATATCTGTTCAGGAAACAAGCCACTTGGTTATGAGCTGAAGGTCCGGGTCAAGCCAAGAACCGTGTCTATCTCTCTGGTGTTTGTAAATTTCATAATCTATATCAATCTTTCAAAACAAAGCTGCATGTTCGTCCATTCGGCCACTCCTTCCACAAATACCCGTGAAGCGGCCAGTAAAAAGCCAGGAAGGCGCGGAAGGACTTGGGGCTTAATGAAGCACAATTCTTTTCAGACATCTGCCTACAAGAGATGCTGGAAACCAGCGGCATCCTCCCCAGGCAGGAAGGCTCAAGGACGGTGTCTGCCCTTAAGGAGCACAGGGTCTAGTTAAGAAAAACAACATGTAAAGGAAGAGGTGTCGCTCACCTCTTCTGAGAAGAGATGGTGAAAATCCTGAAAGCAATATCAAGAAAGGTGCTGTGCTAGATGGCGAGAAGAAGCATCAGTGGAAGAGCAGAGACTGGCCTCGGAGAGAAGCAAACAGAGCCTGAAGCCCTGAAATCTGTAAGGCGGGAGCGTTTCAAAAAGGAAGTTTTCAACAGCGTCACTCTCACAAAGAATCGGGAAGAAGCTGACTGAGGCAAGTCTACCAGATCAGGGACTGGAGGGTCATTGTCACACACAGGTCCTGGTTTGGGTGGTGGTAAAAAGAGATATCAGATATAGAGGTTAATATGATATCACTCAAAAAAAAAATATGGTATCACTCATATGTGAAATCTGAAATACGACACAAATGAACTTATCTACGAAACAGAAACAGAGTCACATAGAGGACAGGCTGGTGGTTGCCAAGGGTGTGGGAGGAGGGGTGGATTGAGTGTGGGGTTAACAGATGCAAACTATCGTATAGAGAACGGATAAACAACACGGTCCTACTGGAGAGCACAGGGAACTACATTCAATATCCTGTGATAAGCCTTAATGAAAAATAAGAAAAAGAGTATTATATATATATATATATATTTATAACTGAATCACTGTGCTGTATACCAGAAACCAACACAACACTGTAAATGAACTACACTTCAATAAATTTTTTTTTAATTAAAATTTAAAATACAGTGGGTAGCAGGAAAGCAGGCAGTAAAGAAACAGAGGCAGTAGACAAGAAGCATTCAGTTTAGTTAAATTCTGGTCAACAAAGATTTATTGAGCAAAAGCTACATCCCACGTGGGGCGCTGGGCCCTGATGATGGGAAAGATCGATAAGGCTCAGGTCTCCCCAAGAGCTTTGAGTCTAGTTTGGAAAACAGAGTCACAAATAGGCGATTTCAAGATCAGGAAGTAGGTAAAGCCAAGCCTTCCCAGTGTGCAAAGGCTACAGAAGGCTCTGATCCAGGCCTCAAGTGCACCGAAGACTCGTGGTAAAAATCATACTGTTGGGGGGCTGAAAAAAGACAAAAGGTCAAGGGACACTCCCCCCCCCAGGTGAGTGACAGAGTCTACAGTTAAATCTACGTGAAATTATGAAAACAGGCTTCGGCCACCTCATGTACACTATGGGGCAGGTAGGGGGCACAGGAAAACTCCAGCACTGATGGAAAGGAACGTGATTCATATCAACCAAGAAAACACTACTTTTGGTCATGGTTCACAGAAGGAAGTTATGAAGTTGCTCCAAATCCTTTAGTAAACACGCTCATTTCAGAATCCAGCGCTTTCTTTCGTCTGTTTGTTTTAGCCATGACGTGATTACAAAGCATCTGTGGGTAAAGTTAAGGAAAAAGTGTTTCCTATTTAATGTTCTGGTTTGGCTTTGATTTCAATCAATGTTGGAATGGGGGTGAGAACTGTCTCCGAATGAAAGGAGGATATTAAAGTTTAGTTAGAAACCGCAGGACACAACGGCAGACACAGTACAACGGTACTTCTGAAATTAGAGGGCGGCCACAAGGCAGTGGCAGTTTTTAATTCTTAGAGATAAATACCGGCAGAAAGTTTCCCTAATTAAAACACTTTCACTTTCTTTAGATTACATGGAGCTTACGTGACCAAAAAAAAAAAAAAAAAATCAGTCCCCATTATTATTTGAATTTTTACCCATCAAGTATTTCCCCTCTGCTTATCTTGGACAACAGTTCACAAGAAGCCATAATACACTAATTACCTCTCTTTTATCAAGTATGTCGGGAACTAATAAATCATCAGGGATGTGGAACACAACATAATTACAAAGCAATGAGGCAAGAAGTTTCCAAAAAGGAAATCTGAAGGTGTCCAAAGGATTCCATATGCCCACCGGTAAATGGTGAGGGCTGGGGAAAGACTCGAGACAAAGGAACCGGGAACATTTTCATACAAATAAGGACACTGGGCAGAGAGCAGCAAGGAAAATTAAAAAAAAAAAAAAAAAGTCAACCTTACAAAATGAGTATTACATTTCCAAATTGCATGCCAGAAAATATAAGGCAAAATAAGTCTAGAAATATGGTAAATTGGGAACTCGCTGGCAGTCAAGTGGTTAGGACACGGTGCTTTCACTGCCGCGGGCCCGGGTTTAATCCCTGGTCGGGAACTAAGACTGCATGAGCCGCCCAGCGCAGCCAAAAAAAAAAAGGTAAATTGTTATCCAGAATTTTGACACCAGAGTGATTTTTAATCTACGCTTATACATAATACTTTTTTTAAAACTTACATTTGACAACAATCGTGATATAGAGCTGTTTACTGATTTTAAAAGTTGTACATGTTTGTGCACGGGGAAGAGTCTACAAAGATACAGACCAAACCGGTAAAGGGATGGTGTTTGGGAAGATTTTATTTCACTTTTCCCCCTTTTGTTCATCTACATTTATTTCAATTTTTCAACCATTAACTAAAAATATAACTTTAAAGATGATATTCATAGTAACAAGCTAAAAGATCCTGAAACGCTTTTTTTTTAACATCTTTATTGGAGTATAATTGCTTTACAATGGTTAGTTTCTGCTGTATAACAAAGTGAATCAGCTACACACACACACACACACACACACACACACACACACACACACACACACACACACATATCTCCATATCCCCTCCCTCTTGCGTCTCCCTCCCACCCACCCCAACCCACCCCTCTAGGTGGTCACAAAGCACTGAGCTGATCTCCCTGTGCTGAGCTGATCTCCCTGTGCTACGTGGCTGCTTCCCACTAGCTATCTATCCTACATAATGCTTTTTGAATCATCATAAGAGGAAATTAGTAAGCACATATTTCGAATTAAATTTGTCTTAATACATATGATATTGCTTATATGTGGAATCTTAAAAAATGGTACAAATGAACTTATTTACAAAACAGAAATGAGTCAGAGATGTAGAAAACTTATGGTTACCAAAGGGGGAAAGGGGGGCGGAGGGAGAAGTTGGGAGATTGGAATTGACATACACACACTATGATATATAAAACAGATAATAAGGACCTACTGTAGAGCACAGGGAACTCTACTCAGTACTCTGTAATGACCTATATGGGAAAAGAATCTAAAAAAGAGTGGACATATGATATATATATGTGATTCACTTTGCTGTACACCTGAAACAACATTGTAAATCAACTATGCTCCAATAAAAATTTTTTTAAAAAAGAATTAAATTTGTCTTGTTATATAGTGTGACCTATCAGGTATGTATTTAATACAATCCCATGACCCATGGCGCTGAGTGCTCAGCCACGGGGGTCTACACAGAAATGAGAAAACACAGCTCTGTAAAGCTTGAGGACAGTAACAGAGACAAGCACAAGAACCAAACAACAAAAGAAACAAAAAAGAACAATCAGACCTGCGATAACACCTCCTTGTCATCTGCTTAAAAACTTTTGGTTTTTTATACCAGCAATTCCGCACTTCGCAATTCATTTTTTTAAATGATCAGATATGCACAGAGATGTGTGGCACAGAGAGGTTTATAACAGCATTCTCTGTAAGAGCTAAAAACAGGAAAACAGCTAAGAGTCCAACAACGGAGGTGTAGGTTTCCAGGTGTCCACCTGATACAACACTCGGCAGCCACACAAACTTACTAAAGCCGGTAAATGTCTGAGACACGGTACGAAACAGAAGGAAAGCCGGCTACTAAAGAGAACGGTGCACCTGTGAAAATGCACGCACTGTCCCCTCGCGGATGAGGACGGCACAGAGCCCGTAGGGCCGGCTCAACAAGAACTGCAGTCCACCAAGAGGCGCACTGCTGCCTCAGCGAAGGGGAGGGGGTCGCCGCTAACAGGTTTCTTTTGGGGGGATGAAAACATTCTAAAATAGATGGTGCTGGTGTTTGCACAACTCTGAAAATACTAGAGACCACTGACTGCACTGCAGACTTCAAATGATATTCGAGTGATCGTATATCATGTGAATTCAAATGACTGTATTGGGAATTATGTCTCAAAGCTTTTTTGCTTTCCTGTTTGTGTTCAAACGATTTCTCTTTTAGTTTTATTAAGAGACAACCGATACACAACATCGTATAAGTTTAAGGTATACAACCTAATGACTGACTGACACGGTGACACGACGACCACAGTAAGGTTGACATCCATCACTTCATATAGATATGAAAAAACTTTTCCATGTGATGAGAACTTTGCTATTTTAAAAAAGCTAAAATCGAACAGAAACAAGTATAACACTCAAAATAAACGGCCCTTGGCTGGCCTCGTTCCACAGAGCCTCTGAACAACAATGAAAGGCCATGCCCTTCCCATAATGCCTTATTTCCAAATTTAAAATAATTTTCTTAACATTAACATGTTTTTATTCTTTTGAGATGTGTTTTCCCCTAGATTTTCTGGACTTTTCTGAATTTTCTTTGAAATGGCTCTTCGTGGATATTTGGAATATGTTCTCGGGGATTTTCTGGATTTTTCTTTCCTGAATTTTCTCTGAAGTGGCTCTCTTCGTGGATATTTGGAATATGTTCTCAGGGATTTTCTGGGTTTTTCTTTCCTGAATTTTCTTTGAAATGGCTCTTCGTGGATATTTGGAATATGTTCTCGGGGATTTTCTGGATTTTTCTTTTCTGAATTTTCTCTGAAGTGGCTCTTCGTGGATATTTGGAATATGTTCTCGGGGATTTTCTGGGTTTTTCTTTTCTGAATTTTCTCTGAAGTGGCTCTCTTCGTGGATATTTGGAATATGTTCTCGGGGATTTTCTGGGTTTTTCTTTCCTGAATTTTCTCTGAAATGGCTCTTCGTGGATATTTGAAATATGTTCTCGGGTGGTTTCTGATGAGTGCGGGTGCAGAACAAAGGCTCCTTGGCCCGGCAGGACAGAAGGGCAGAGAGGCACACGCCCCCAGGGACAAGCTGACAGAGCTTCAGCCTGCCCCCCTTCTCAACCCCAAAGACCCCCAAAGTGTGACCATGTTGGTCTCAAAACGGGTCAAACTGCCACAGAGGGGGGTCACAAACCACGGCCTCTCCAGTCCAGGGCTGGTGGAAAAGCGGATAAAATTAAACCCACCACGGGCAACTACATGCATTTCCTTTACATCTTCATCAACAGCCATCAATATCTCTTGTTCCTTATGTGTGATGGTGCTCAATTCCATGGACCTTAATCAATACCTATAATTAGCAAATACCTGTATCTGTACAGACCTTCTGACAAGCAGGAGAGGGGAAATGTATCCCCTGATGAGAGCCGTGAGGGAGACCAGCTCATGAGAGACGGAGACAGACAAAAGGCTTTACCTTCTAGACCTTGGTGAACCCACATCAGGTAATCTTCCCAGGTGGGAAAATGGGCAGAAAATGGGAAACTGGGAAAGACAGTACATGTCCTGGCAGGCCAAACAAATCCCCCCAAATCCAAAGCTAGACTAGGGTGGTTCACAAGCTAGACACTATCAAGATGCCATCAAGCAATAAGGATAATTCAAATTCCCACACCTGACCTCAAAACTACAGGAGTGCAGAGAAGGACCACAGATGAAGAGAAGAAGATATTTAATTAGGACAATTAACAATGAGGTGGGGCTGCCCCAAGAGCTACTAGGAGGAGGGGCTGCATTAACAGAGGTAGACAATCCAGGATGGAGAAGATGTACCACACAAGTCTTTATTCCTCCCGAGGCCCTGCGTCCCTGTGTCCCTGCAGACACTCCCTGGTTTAGGTTGTCTCCAGGCTAGGAAGATGGTGAGACTCAGAACCGCAGCCTCAGGGGACCAGGCATCCGCCCAAAAGGGCAGGCTCAGCCTCCGGGAGCTGTCTGCAAATACTTGAAAGTCTGGTCTTTGCAGAGGGGATTAAGCTAGCTCTGTTTGTCCTGAGAGGTTGGAGGGCCAAAGCGTGGAAGATACAGGGTAGCAGATGTCAGCCACCTGCAGATGGTGATGTAAGGGCTGCTGGAGTGGAAGCGGCTGAGGGGAGAACCGAGGGGTCACCAGAGCTGGCTGTTTAGGTGGAGCCTGGAAAACCGGTGGGTGCAAATCCTGGGGAAGGCACCCCATACTCCACGTGACACAGATTCCACATCAACTTTAGAGTCTGCGTATCCACCTCGAAATCCTAAAACCACCGAATTCAACCAAAGCCACCCACTGCAATAATCCTGTTTAGGAAAAGTTTTAGTCACTCTTGACCACCTAAGTTGAAAGGAATAAACTTCTGGTACAGTCAACACATCTGAAGAGGACTCTCCGGCAGGGCCGAGGGAGCTTTACTTTCAGACATTTTAAACCTAAAGGCGGAGTATGAAGTCAGAAGCTGCAACCTGGGTCCTTCCTTCCCCGTGGGATTCGTTGCGGCTGCTAAGCGCACGCGGCAGCCCCAGCAGCATCAGCGCCCACCGGCTCAACTCCTCCGCCGACCACGGTGCTGACACGGAGCTCCCGGGGCGCCGGCAGGAGAGCCACGCGGCCAGTGGTCCAGGGTCCGCCTCAACCGCTGAAAGCCCTCACGCGTGCACGCGCACACACACACACGAGACCAAGAGAGACGACGTCATCAGAGGTTTTGATAACGTCACTCGCACGGCGGGCGCTATACTTTCCTAACCTGGGTTGTGACTGCAGAAGGATCTCCCGGTCAGGCTGTACAGCGCTCACACTTGAACGGGATCAGTCACGTAAGAGAAGGAACAGTAACCGTCTCCAGATACTCTCTCTCAGTGATTTTATTACGGATGAGCAAACAACAGGGCAGAGAGGAGGAAATCGCAGTCAGTTAATCACTGGGAGGCTGCGTTCCAACCCCGCAGGTTGGTTTGAGGGCTGGAGCTTTTCCAGGACACCAGCCTCGGGGCTGGTCAGCTCCACATGACAGCAGCTCCTGGGGTTCTCATTTTCGGTGCCGGTATAGTCATTCTAATGCTCTGATTTTCCCGCCCATCACGCTTGGATTTGAGCAGTAAGAGGGGCAAAGACTGGATGCACAGGGGGACCCCGTGGTTACCACGGGCCTCTGTGAAAGGCTGGGTGTGCCGGGGCCCAGGTGTGAAGACGGGCCTGAACCGGGCCGAGCAGCTCCAGCTGAGAAGCAGATGGGCAGCAGGGCTCCAGGTGAGCAAAGCGGGACGAGCCCCGCGATGCGCACAGGTGTGACGGAGCAGGTCTGGGGGCAAGGACGCTGAGGCTGGAGGCCGGTCAGAGCGGGAATCCCGGCCCCGGGCAGACGGAGCAGGTGCGGGCACCACAGCTACACCGACCCCACGTCTAGGTCTAAGGACCGCCTGCAGAGGGCACGGCCCACCTGTGCAGTCAGGGGCATCTGATGCTGGGGCAGAACGGAGGGCGGGGGACGAGACGCCGACGGGCTCCCTGGTAAGAAAGCGGAGTGAAAGTATGCTTTCCGGGCGCGGACCTCAGCCTGGCCGTGGACAAGAGGGCGCCTCGTCCAACCCGCTCATCGGGCAAGTGTGGGCTCAGGGGCTTCAGGTGGTGGCAGAAGCAGCTGCTGCCTCTTCAAAAGGAGCCAGTTTCTCTGGAAATTGAAAAATGACCTCTCATCATTGCAGGTGGAGGCTGCGATTCTCCAGCGACTTTATATCTGGGATCCAGAGGATCCCAAGGGAGCTGCGCCTCTTTTCCCGAAACCTCCTTTGCACCAAGGAGCCTGGTGGGAGGTAACGTCTGCAGGAGCTGATGGGACCTGGAATTTCGTTCGTCTGAAGACACTCCCTCCCAGCACCTCGCCCTAAACTCTGCGACTCTTCCCTACTTTCTGGCAACTGAGCAGTAAACCTGGGAAGGAAATATGAAGTCAATTTTGTGGAAACACCTGATGATGAATTTCTGTTCCCTTGCCAAACAAGAGCAAATTGGAGAAATACTAACAGGACTCCTGGGCCATAAGTAATGACTCAGACTACTTCCACCCTGTTACCCGCAACAAGCAAACGCAGGGACGTCCGCCAGAGCCTGGCAGGAGGAGCTCAGGCTTCCAGAGGCTACCGCCCAGCTTGGGCTCCGAGGCGGCTGCCGCGGCTGCCTCCACGGTTGTAAACAAACTTTAAGCTTGCTTTCTTTTATTTAAAGATTTAATTTTATTTTTGGCTGCGTTGGGTCTTCGTTGCACAGAGTATGGGCTTCAGTAGTTGTGGCACGTGAGCCCAGCAGCTGCGGCTCACGGGCTCTAGAGCGCAGGCTCAGTAGTTGTGGTGCATAGGCTTCAGTAGTTGTGGCTTGCAGGCTCGAGTGCCCACTCAGTAGTTGTGGTGCACGGGCTTCAGTAGCTGTGGCTCGTGGGCTCAGTAGTTGTGGCTTGAGGGCTCTAGAGAGCAGGCCCAGTAGTTGTGGTGCACGGGCTTAGTTGCTCTGTGGCATGTGGGATCTTCTCGGACCAGGGCTCGAACCCGTGTCCCCTGCACTGGCAGGCGGATTCTCAACCACCGCACCACCAGGGAAGTCCCCTGAGCTTTACTCATCCACCTGACTGAAGCCGTTCTGCTGCTTCTGACTCCTCATCTTTCTTCTCTAAACCCCCCCCCCCGAGTCACTGAATCTGAGTTTGCCCCACCCACACCCACAAGCTGTTCGGTGACCCCGCAGGGAAGCCCTTTTCTCCCCAAAGGTCAGGTTGACTTTGCCAGACCTTTTTACGAAAGCACATAGGGATGAGATGAGAGGAGAATGCAGCCAGACACAGTTCCCTCTGGGGAGGTAAGAAATCCAATTTCCAGCTCTTCACCGCATTTAAAACAATCACTTTCACTGTTCTGTGTTCCAGACGCATAAAGCTTAGGAAACAGTCCACTCAATATTTCAAATTCATTTGGATTCACCAGTCTGAAAATGTGTTTTATATTTGTTCTCCCCTAAAATCATGGAGGGCTGAAAAGCCTAGTTCTGCTCTGTGATGATGGTATTTTCCTGTGAATGTCTTGTCTGTGACACATCACTGCAACCCAACTCCATTCCCGTTGCTGGGTATTTATCATGTGCCAGACACGGGCCCAGGACACGCGAGCTCACCTGCGCAGAGACAACACACAGTCAGCGATGACACACACTCTCAGAGACAGACAAGTGGCCCGAGAACAGAGTGCAGAACCTACTTGATGCAGCAGGGCATCCACTCCTTCTCTGTGAGGCATCACTTCCGGATGCCGCCAACACAAAACAAACTCCGCTCGGATGAACGCTGCTCATGGGACAAAAAGATCAGGGAAATAAATATTAGGTCGGCAACCGCGAAGCGAGACTGAAATTGCAGAAATTAGAGGCTACGTCCAAAATAAGGTTCTTTATTTAATATATCCTCACGGTCTAGAACTCGGGCAACACGTTACACAAAAGAAACCCAAAAAACGGGTAACCAAATATAGGCCAAACCTAAGTGCTTAGAAAAGCCTGTGTTTCCTCTCTCACTGGAAATAGAGCCTACAGGGCTAACTGAAGGGACACTGCGAGGTGCGAGGGGCCTCCTCGGCCCAGGAGGGGACTGACCGGGGGGGGGGGGGGGGGGGGGCGTTTCCCACGTCTGAATCTCCCCGTTTCCTCTCTCTCAAGTCGCTCACGTTGGTCTCCGAGTCTCGCTCACCGGCTGCCTTTGCTCTGCTAATAACTCACTCCTCGAATGGCAAGTCCTTCAAGGCCATTTCCCGAAGGACAATCCTTGGTACTGACACAAGGGGCTCTCGGTCTGTACTGTGAGGCACACAGGGGATCCCTGTGTGTGCAGAGCCCGGGGCCCCAAAGCCAGCTGGCCCGGAACCTCTGACCGCAGCTGGCTCTGCCCTGAGCCAGCAGGCAAAGCGGTTCAGCTCTTGACGCGTGTCGGGGGATTTCCTTCTGGGCAAGTGACTCTGAGGTTTCTGGCTTCTTCCTGGGATGTGCAACCAAACCTTATTTTCTCCCCCTGCCCATGCCCCCAAAGAGCCCATCCCCAAAACAGTGACCGTACGTGGCCTGCACCCACGGGCCGAGCTGCGGGCCAAAGAGCAGGACCTTTCCAAGTCGTCTTTGACCTTCCTGATAGAAAGCTGCAATCACACTTTCTTCACGGGTCCCTGAGTTCACGGAGACTAACAGATCCTGGGGCTGCTTTTCCCTCAAAGACCCCGGCAAGCCTCTCTCTTGCTAACCCAAGGGCGGTCACGCTGCTTCTCACCCTGTAACGGGGACAAGACGGGGCGCCACACGGAAGTGAGGACCGGAGGGCCCCGGGAGCCAAGGGGACGGTGACCAGCCTGACCTCCAGGCCCCCAGCGCTCCAGGCCACGCGGGCAGCCCTGCTCAAGGGTGCAGGTTAAAACCGGCTTTGTGGAAATGTCTCACAGCTGCCAGCGGCTCATTAAAAAAGGAATATCTATATGTGTGTATACAGAGGTATACGTGTGTATGAATGTGTGTATGTGCGGTTCTCCCTTCACACCTACACCTAAGATTTCCTAGGTTGTACCAGCAATCAATCTACACACTGCTTTTAGTAAGAAATTTTTTTCTTAAAAATGACATTTTATTCCCGTAAGCCATGAAACAACATTCTTACAGAAAGCAAAAACTGGAGGTGGTATGCAGGGGTGTTTGTGTTTTTGTAAACTGACTCTAAGAAAGCTGCCATCATTAGTAATGAAGACCTATATCTTGGCTTAGAATTTTCCTTAAAAGGACACAAAAACATACTCCAATAAAGTTGTTTAAAAAAAAGACACAAAAACTGTTTAAATGCTTTAATAAATTAAGAGTTGATGTCTTATTCAGAGAAAGAGACTTGATATAATGAAGATATTTAGATACTACAGGTAAAACTAAAAAATAAGACACCATGGTTTGTTGTATAACAAGATAATAAATCCCTCATCTACTTGTAAAAAAAGATTGCAAATAAAATTCATTTAATATTTTTAAATAAAAACAAGATATTCAAATCTTAGGCAGATGGAATTTCTACACCGAGATGAGTCACCACGTGAAGGTGATCACTGGCTATCGGATGGCCTTCTCTCTTCTCTCATTAAGCAGCAACAGGGGGCCCACTGGCTGCTGCTTGGAATGAAGAACCTTAACGCTGCCCTCCAGCCTCCCATTTCCTCCTCTGTGTCCTTTTAGAGAGAAGCTGTTGCATAAAAAAATGAAAAACACTGACAAAGCAGGCTTGGCTGGGTCGGGTGCTTGTCTCAGAAGCTGCAAAGCACCACTCAGCCTCCATCAGGGGAAGCACCTGCCCACCTGAGTCCAGAGCAGAGACCTGAACGTGAGCGTCACAGAGCCCGTAACACACCCCTGGTCCACAACCAAGGGTTCATTTTTAAAAGTGATGAAGTTAGATTTGAAAAAGAAAAACACCAAGAACCGGTCATGAACAACTGAAACACCTCAGTGAAATCCCACAAAACACCCTCAGTCATCAGGGAGTCCTTGGCACATGCCCGTTCTCTCCAGGTGCCGACGTTTTTTCGGGCCTCCCATTGCTGCGGCCTCTCCCGTTGCGGAGCACAGGCTCCGGACGCGCAGGCTCAGCGGCCATGGCTCACGGGCCCAGCCGCTCCGCGGCATGTGGGATCCTCCCGGACCGGGGCACGAACCCACGTCCGCTGCACCGGCAGGCGGACCCTCAACCACTGCGCCACCAGGGAAGCCCCCGACTTTTTTTTTTTAATTGACGTTTAGTTGATTTACAATGCTGTGCCAACCTCTGTACGACAAAGTGACTGTTTTATACGTATATACAATTTTTTTCATTATGGTTTACCCCAGGAGATTGGATACAGTCCCCTCTGTTAAACAGTAGGACCTTGTTTATCCATCTGAAATATAACCGTCTGCATCTACTAACCCCAAACTCCCACTCCATCCCTCCCCCACCCTTGGCAACCACAAGTCTGTTCTCCACGTGTTTTGTACATTAGTTCACTTGTGCCATATTTTAGATTCCACATATGGTATGGTATTTGTCTTTGACTTACTTCACTTAGTATGATAATCTCTAGTTGCATCCATGTTGCTGCAAATGGCATTATTTCGCTCTTTTTTATGGCTGAGTAGTATTCCATTGTATACCTGTACCACATCTTCTTTATCCATTCATCTGTCAATGGATTTAGGTTGTTTCCATGTCTTGGCTATTGTCAATAGTTCTGCTATGAACACAGGGCTGCGTGTATCTTTCTGAATTATAGTTTTGTCCAGGTATATGCGCACAAGTGGGATTGCTGGGTCAGGTGGTAGTTCTATTTTTAGTTTCTTAAGGAACCTCCATACTGTTCTCCATAGTGGCTGCACCAGCTTACATTCCCCCCACCGTGTAGGGTTCCCTTTTCTCCACACCCTCCCCAGCATCTGATATTTGTAGACTTTTTAATGACGGCCACTCTGACCAGTAGATGTGATACTTCATTGTAGTTTTGATTTGCATGTCTCTAATTAATGATGTTGAGCATCTTTTTATGTGCCTGTTGGCCATCCGTATGTCTTCTTTAGAGAACTGTCTATTAAGGTCTTCTGCCCATTTTTCGATTGGGTTGTTTGTTTTTTGGTTGTTGAGTTGGATGAGCCGTTTGGAGATGAAGCAGGTGTCAATTCTTAACACTCTGGCTGCCAGTTAACTCAAGAGCTCCCACAATGCTCACACAATGCTTCTACATCAAGCAAGCAGGTTCCTGGGTCAATATGCTTTAGCACCTACTATCGTTAACATAACCCTAGGTGCTCAGTGCACACTGGTTGATCTTTGGATGTATTTCCCCAGAAAATTCTACGTCGTTTCGGCCACTCACTAGCTGTGTAGCACATGAGCTCTCTGAACCTCAATTACTGCAGGATGAAATGGGCGCAAAAAACCCTCAGGGCGATTGCTGCACCAGAACATGAGGCCACTTTCTCATTCTGAGTATCAGAACACGAAGGCTTTCTGAAACTGTTCATCACAGCTCATGCTGCACTGGTGCTCCCGTTAGGGCACTTTACTGTTACTATATGGTTATCTACTTATACTGCACGTGCGAGATTACAGAGGGCCGTTGAGATTGATCAAAACAAGTCTGGAGGAAATCTGGTTGGAAATATATTTTTTGTATACAGATGAGATTTTAGCAGCTGAGTTTTTAATTTGGCACACGACCTTCAAAAGTATTTGGATGTGCTTTTCTAAACAACAGACAGACATATCAAGGCAATCTCGGAGAGGGCTATATATCTATTTCTATTTCATAAACCTGTCACCGGGATAAACCCCAGGGTAGGGCTGGGACACGTGAAGCCTTTAGCTGCTGCTTCAATAACCTGCAGCGTCTCCCCAACGTCAAATCCTGGGAACCTTGTGTTCTGCTCCCGCAGCAAAGGAAACAAGGGGAGCCTGACAGTTCGCCCCACCAGCCAGTAGGAGGGCACAAAACCCCACGATTACATCCAAAGGTGCAACTCAACTGGGTCTCCAAAGCCTTAGCAGAATGGGTCATTGGGAGGACAAGACAAAATTTCATTCCACTAAATGGGCCAGACAGATCTAGCATGATTTTATAGTACTTCTCTCTTTCTGCGTGGCTAAAATTTAGAAACGGTGGAAAAGCACAAAACACTCCCGCAAAAGTTGTTCAAGAGATGGGGGTAAGGGATCAAACAGGTGGGCTTGGAAAGGACAGCATGCCTTAGCTTGCCAACCCTGAATGTTAAAGACATACGTTTTCTCCTCTCAAACACAAACACTGTAACATACTCTGAATGTTTAAATTGGATAAAATCGCAAGGGAGCTAACTGTTTAAAACCTACGTAGCAGGAAGAACCAGGACTCCAACTACGTGGGGCATATGAATGCAGACCCACTTACCCAGCCCACGTGCCACGTTCAAGCCTGCTAGACATTTCCAAGTCCATAATCAATGATCCTCATGGACTTCGTTTACAGAATTCATCACATCACATCACGATTCAAGCTAGGAATGCCTATTCCTCTGAATTTACAAAAAAACAACACTGGGATTCATACAGAACAGCGGCAAAGAGGCAAAAAGAAAAGGTTAGATTTTTTTTTTAATCAACTTTGCAAGAAAAGCTTGCATCCAGTGAGCTGGATGGAAAACCGCTTTCATGAATGATTCATCCATAGAAACTGCAGATGGATTACTCCAAGCCAGTGGCCGTGACCCCTCCTGCACAGGTACCCGGCCACACTGACAACTACTGCCCGGCAGGCTGCGTGCTTTCACTCAGTAACACCGCAAAAGAGAAAGTCAGGGAACGGGCAGAGAGCAATGCTCACACACCCAAAGGAAAGAACAGCAGCCATGGCCCAAATACCGATTTGCTCGGAAGCACTCCCAAGAGAACGAGGTCAATATGCACCATAAAAATGAGCAAACACCCCCGGCCTACGACCATGCCTCTCTCCTAGCCTCTTAATGTCACCAAGAAGAACCGAAACCCACAGCCAAACCCCATTCACCAGCACCATTAGAAGACAAGGTGTCCCACCAGACAATTTCCCAGATAATACAAACACCCCACAACTACCAACACTTATAAAGTAACTTGGAACCACCGACATTTCTAAAGTGTCGCAGCATGTACAGTCGGCGCTCCGTACGTGTGACTGACAATCCGGAGACATGCGCCCGCAGACCCCGAGGGCTTAGTGTGCGGACGTGAGCGGCCGTGACCTTTGGTATCTGACGGGGGGTCCTGGAACCAATCCCTGCAGATACTGAGGGGCTGTACCTTCTCACCTTCTCAAACGGGAGGCATGGGACACAATTTGATCTTCCAGTGAGTATCCTATATGGTCTTAGGTTCTAGGTTCGTATGAGCTTTTGCATGCACCCTTCTGAAGTCAGACTGCCCTCTGTCACCATGCAGGTGTCCACACCCAAGAGTGGGGAAGCTTTGCAGACAAGCAAACACAGGTTCGAATCCTAATTCCACTACCTCATAGCTGGGTAAACTTCAACAAATTACCTTCCCTCTCTGACCCTCTACACCTCCCCATCTGTAAAATGGGGATAATAAAAGCTCATGCCAGGTACCTGGCACACATAGCAGGCTTTTCGTAAAGGTTCCTTCCCTCCTCCTCCCTTTGTTTTCTCTAATCTGATGTAAACTAGGAAAGTCAGTAACCAAACCTGTAAGAAAAATGACAATGGATTTTCAGAAGATTCTGAAAGGGTCCTTAAAAGGGACCCGAGCAGCCTGAGAATGTTCCATTAGGGGGTTTTCTTGGTAGCTGTTGCTAGTACTGTTTAATTCCAGAGTCTAGGCTCTGTTCCAGAAAGTTGCAGCTTTCTTTGAGCCTTAAATCAATGTTTTAGATATAACTTTATTCCAGTGGCCTAAATGGAAAGAAGATTAATTCACACAAATATCCTAACAAAAGAAACATCACTGTGTGATTCTGCAAGACAGGTTCTGTTTCGTGGTTCAAAAACACCTCAGATTTTAAAAATTGACATCACTATACCCCCAGAGACTAAGCAGCTTGGAGTACTCATCTCATCTACCTCGTTTTGGGAATCACCGCCTTCAGAATGTGACTTTGTAAAGGTTGTAATATTTATGCCAGGCCGCTTCTCCAAGCCAACTTGATGGATGAGAGATGACAGAGACTCCCATATTCAGCAGAAACCCACAAAGGCACCAGGCCTCGGTCCTTCATTCTGTAAAGAGACTGAGGTCTAGAAGGGCCCAGCAGGTGACTCAGCTAGTTAGCGATGACAGCTCACCTTCCCTGAGCACTTGGGGTGAGCTCAGTGCTGTGCTGGGGCTCAGCACGCATCACCAGCCCCTGGAGGTGGCACCCTCATCACCACCATTTAGAGAACGTCACCCCAAGACTCGATGAGACAGAAGAAAACCTGAGCCACGTGGGTCGCCTAGATTTCCACAGGGGTGCTGTCACAATGCCCCCAACCAAGAAAACCCCAGACTCTGTCCCCCAAAACAAAGCTCCTACCCTCAGGAGAGGCACAAATATGGACTGTTCTGATCCATACAGGCCCCAAAATACATGGCTAAGAACTCTTCTCTTGGACAGGCACCTGAAACAAGTGGTAAGGTTGTAAGTCAGGGAGAGTATTCCAAGGTAACTCAAATTCCTGGTGAAATACGTCATTCTGCCCTTATCACTCCAGACAAAAACGTTTTCCATCTCAGTTCTCCAAGCCACCTCCCCAGGCCACGCTGGTGGAAGCCACTGGCATTCAGGGCACCCTGGAATCACTAAGCCAGCGTGAAGCCCTGAACTCCCCCATCTGCTATCACCCCCACCCCGTGCCCTCCTTCTAAGCACAGAGGCTGCTCCTCCAAGGCTGGCGTTCGCCCCTCCGCAGAACAGCTACGGGGAGAGCCGGTGGGTCCAGTTCTGCCTGGGCTCGAGCTGCTCCCTGCCCTCGTCGTGGAAGCCAGGGCTTGGGGGAGGAGAAGAGGGATTGCTTGGCTTGTCTTCTTCTCTGACAACTCTTCTCAAACAGCAGAGAAGGGAGCCTGAAGCAAGCACGGAAGCTGTGGCCAGAACCTGGCTGAGCGGTTGACAATATGAACTCTAGACGCCCAACATCCACCCCAATCCACTGCGGGAAAGACCAGGCATCACAGCCGGGCAGGGGCTCCGACCATCCCACACTCTGGGTTTGGGGCCACAGACCTCCTACAGAGCCTTGGACAGGAAGGGAAATGAGCAGAGGCCATTAGCCGCTCCTAAATCAGGCAGGACAAGAGGAAACCCAGTATGAACGGCAGCCTACAACCTGTATGAAATGGACAGGGAAGACACAGACGTACAATGGCGGGTGGGTGAGTTTCCTGGGGCTGCGTTAACAAAACACCCCAAGCCAGCTGGCCTAACACGACAGGAGCTCAGTCTCAGGATCCTAGAGGCCCAAAGTCTGAAATCAGGGTGTTGGCAGGGCCTGTCCCCTTGTATCCCCAGCAACCCCTGGTGCTGCACGGATCCCCTCCACTCGCTGTCATGAGGCCTCATAAGGACAAGAGCCGCCCACTCCAACCCAGCATGACTTCATCTTAAAACCCATTTTGCGAAGACCCTATTTCCAAATAAGGTCACCTTGTGAGATTCCGAGTGGGTATGAATTGTGAGGGGACACCATCCAAAGCCAGCACAGGGACGAACAAAGGGGAGGAGACGAGTGTGTGTCGGGGCCTGCAACAGAGGAGGCTCTTACAAACTCCCCCCTCCCCTACTCAGACACGCACTTACAGAGCAAGGAAGGAGCAGAGGGAAGGCCCTTTCACCTCTGCCCACCTCTGACTTCATGGATCCAGTGGGAGGAAAACCCCATGCAGGTCAGAGCCCAGTCAATCAAAGCACCACAGCAGGGCTCCTCCCCTAAGTGCACTGAGATGATGCCTAGTAAGTGTGGTACAGCAAGACTTCCATCACTTTGAAAACCTGACAGGCATTCACAGAACCTAGGAAATTAGGATAATCTTGGGGAACTCGGGAACGATCAAGTCCACGGCCTCACAGGTGCTTCGGCATCGTGCGTTTCTCTGGCAGCTCTAACTCAAAATGCTCTGGGGGACTCTCTCCTCACGGCATCAACAAAACCTCTCGGAAAACTCATTGCTGCCGGCGGTTTCGTGGTGTCTGTGTGGCAACCAGACGTACTTTACTTTTTCAAGCACATTTGTGCAATGTGTGGAGAGCCGCCTAAAAGTAATGAACTTTTCCTGCCAAAAAGAGCTAGGCTCCAAAATTAGTCTTGTGTTGTCAAATAGACAGTGTGAATGAAGTCAGTTTGTGAAGAAGAAAATAAGAACATTCCAAAGGAGAAGCTGAACACAGGCGGCCCCTCCATTTTTCATGCCGAAGATATTCCTCATCTGAGAAAAGTTAAGTCCATGCCCGCAGCCGAGTCCACCACAGGCCCGCCCCCTCCAACTACAGCACCCTCTGCCACCCGCCCCCCCCAACTCCCTCCGCCCTCTGCAGACCCCACCGCTACCCGAGCCCACCGCTGCCCCCTTTCTATCCCTGTCAGGCACCTCTCCCGGATCTGGCCAGCCCAGCATAAACGGCAGCATGACTGACAGTGATGACGGAGGGAAAGGAATGCACCCCACCCGCCAGGAGGAGCTCCTCTGTGCCTCGGGGCTCGGCTACCTTGCAAACCTTAAGCCTGCCCAGATGCCACGTCCCCCAACCCCAAGTACCTGAGGCTGGTTTGCTTTCAAAAGAGGGAGAAGAGTGCTCACTCGCCCCGAAGCCCACGCACTCACCTGCTGGTCCCCACTGTCGCCGGGCACTCGCCTGCCACTGAGGCCGCACATCTGAGGCTGTCACCCCCAAAGCGCTTTCCCTTAGGGGGCCGGCACGCTGACTAGGAGTTAGCACCTGCGGCAGCTGCCCCACCCCCAGGGTGCAGTGGGCCTGGCTCGGCTATTACAAACCAATTTGAAGCTGAATGCAATTAACTGTGTAATTGTGAGTCCTTTCAGAGTAGTTCTGCTAAAAGCACATCGTGAAACTAGGGCATGGGCAAGAACTGTTTTCAGAAAGAAATCAAAGTCTCCAAGTACTGGCTTCATATCCAATACTGACGACTAAGTATAACTGGGGTTATTGATAAAAAATTCATCTAGCTCAAATACATAGAGATCCTGTCCCACAATTTAAAAAAACCCACTGCCCCTGCTATGGGATCTGGGGCAGTGGGGGAGATGGGGAGAAGGTATTCCGACTCCACTGAAGCTAAAGGGGTCATACTGAAAACCTCGAAAACATGCGAGACCGGTGTTAGGTCTGAGCAGAAGAAACCCACAAGTGTGGGAGGAAGCATAATCGGATTTTCTTCCCAGCGATGTCCTGCTTTCAATCCAATTCAGCCCAAAACAGATGATGGCCGTGGGAAGGGAGAACCCGACCAAGTCTGAACAGATCATGAACAGAGAAAAGGGGAGATGGTGTAGAATCGTAACAGTTTAAGTGGGGATGGGTCCCCAGTCTCTTCCTGGGACCCCTGAAGTCCCCAATCCCCGCCAACCCCAGAGCCCCTACCCCAAGCCACGGGACCAATCGGCCTTTCCCACTTGGGGCGTTTCCACTTCCCCCATCCTCCAGCCAACAGGGTGCGAGAGGACGGAGAGTTTCCTGGTCCGTTTCCTGGGCCTCGATGGGAAAACTGTCCTTGGCCCCCCGGGGGACCCCCCCAACGCCTCCCCCCATGCAAGCGTGGTTAAATGTGGTGAGGGGCATGACTCGGCACTTCAGGGGCAGCAAGGGTGAAACGGGCCCCGTGCTTTTGGGAACCCAGCCATGACAAGTCCCATCATTTCTGAGGGACACCTGTGAGTGTGGTTCAGTGACAGCAGAAGTTCGGAGCCCACTAGGGGTTTCGGGGGCATCCTTTCAGCCGGGGTGCCCGGGCCCCGTTCCTGAAGGTTTCGGCACCAAAGGAACGCACAGCGTGGGCCCACACGTGGCACGGGAAGCGCTGAGGTTCCTGGAAGGCACCCCGTCTCGGGAGGAGACAGACAGTTCAGGGGGCCTTCCTCATCCTACCGTCCATCCACGGCGGTGCTCCCTCTTCGCCAGACGCCCACCATTCCCACCTCCCCGGGGACCCGAGGAGCCCCAACAAGAGGCCCACCTCGGGAAACCCTGCTGCGCCTGGACCGACGTCCCCACCCGCCCGGGCCGGGGTCCGTCTCCTGGGCTATGAGAACGGGGTGGTGCTCCTAACAGGTGCCGGGAGGTACCCACGCAAGAAGGCAGGCGGCAGAGACACTTCAAACGAACTGGACCCAGTCGTAGTACCTTCACCAAATCGGACCATCCAGGCCCGGGGACTGGAAAGGTCGCGCGACGCCTCTGTCCCCTCAGGCAGTCTGGGGAGTATCTCTGCCTCTCCAAGGGGCCATAAAGGACTTCACACAAGCAAGGTAGGAAGCAAGCAAGGTACAAACCTCATCAGGCTTGCTTCCCGGCAACGTCCTGCTCTCCATCCAATTTCCTGCACAATTAAATAGAGGCAGAATCAAAAAGGTATCTGCCAGGAGCAACAGAACAAAATTTCTGTCCCCTGGCTTCTGTCAGAGATCACCCTCGAGGTGGCGGAGGGGTACGAGAGTCAGGAACTGGGGCTGGCGGCCGCGCCCTGGGAGAGGGGGCTGGCCCAACCTTCCCAGCCCCGTCCACCTTCGTCACCATCCCCAACGCCAGCCCCGCCCAGGCTCCAATAGGAACAGAAACGCAAATACGAATATAACCCAAGTACAACTCCTCCCAAATACCTGTTCGACCCTCTAATGCTGCTAGAACATGTCAATTAAGATCATCTTCTGTGGACACATTCTAATTAGGAAAAAAGTGCATTATGTTATCCTACGAAATAGCAAAATTTAAAGTGTATATGGATCTGCATGTTAACACACAAGCCAAAACAAACGCATCTTTCACTGAAATTGCCCCAGGGAAAAAGTATCTCTAATTCTGTACTTTAAAATTTTCTGAAATTAAAGATCACTCCTTGATATTAACTTCTATTATGTTCTATCAGGCTCTTCATTGATAGACCAAATCTAGATAAAACCAATATTCAGAGCTTAGACATTCAGATGTAATATGGAGCTTTACCAGCCTGGCATGTACACCTTTTATTTCCTTCTAAAGATGAATACCAATGTCTGATTTTCTAAACTTGATCATTTTAAGTCAATATACCACTTGGTTAATGAATTGAAGAATCAAAGAGACGAAGACGACATTCACTCTGTGGTTTCTTCCGAATGAACTGAAACGTCTCCTCTTCCTTCCCCATCACCGGACATGTTCTGCCTAAGGTGAGAGCCTTCGAGTGGGCCACAGTCTACTTGCAGCGAAGTTCTAAGATCTTACTCAGCAGGAAAGCGCCTCGTCGCAGTTCCAAACCATACCATTTTCTTCAAAAGTTCAAACGGAAAATATCAAAATGTTTTGCTAGTTGCGTGAGTTTGCTAGCTGCTAGTAGGTTTTCACAAATATGCAGCACTATTTATTGAAGACACACACACTACAGGGCAGGAGCCCATCGCTGGGCAACCTGGATGCCAGCCCTGCACACGCCTGGCCGCCCATCAGTGTGTGTGGGAAAGCAGATGCCTTCCCCCCAACCCGCGCCCCGAGAACCTGTAGGGCAGGGAGGGCGTGGCTGAAAGTTATCTTGGTAATAACTAGGACACCGGAGAAAATGCCACCTGCCTGGGACCTTTCTCTAATGCCAAGCCCTCTGTCCCCTTCAGTGCCTCCTCTTCCTGGGATCTGTCTGTTCATCTCCATCTTGGAACCTTCTTGTACACTCAGCACCCTCCCCTTCTAGCTCCCACTGGGCCCGGGCCCTCCCCAGGGCCAGTGGATGGGAAGCAGCCCTCATGTAGCAGCCTGGGCAGTAGGCATCTTTGCTTTTTTTTCTTTTAGGCAGGAAATCATCTGGTTTTATTTAGAGGCTGCTGGTCATATGATGGGAAGGCACATATGGTACAAAATTAGAGGTTTATAAATGTCCATCGACAGATGAATGGATAAAGATGCTGGCACATATATACAATGGAATATTACTCAGCCATAAAAAAAATGAAACTGAGTTATTTGTAGTGAGGTGGATGGACCTGGAGTCTCATACAGAGTGAAGTAAATCAGAAAGAAAAACAAATTCCGTATGCTAACACATATATATGGAATCTAAAAAAAAAAAAATGGTTCTGAAGAACCTAGGGGCAGGACAGAATAAAGACGCAGATGTAGAGAATGGACTTGAGGACAGGGGAGGGGGAAGGGTAAGCTGGGACGAAGTGAGAGAGCCGCATGGACATATATACACTACCAAACATAAAATAGAGAGCTGGTGGGAAGCAGCCGCATAGCACAGGGAGATCAGCTCGGTGCTTTGTGACCACCTAGAGGGGTGGGATAGGGAGGGTGGGAGGGAGACGCAAGAGGGAGGAGATATGGGGATATATGTATACGTATAGCTGATTCACTTCGTTATACAGCAGAAACTAACACTACTGTAAAGCAATTATACTCCAATAAAGATGTTAAAAAAAGGTTTAGTTCATTATACACAATACAAATCATTAAGGCTTTACAGTTCATTACAGAGTCTTCGGATTTTTTTTTTTTTTAACTCCCACTTCACGTGTAGCAAATCAATAGTCCCCCAATCAAAATCACTTCTTTGGGGCTTCCCTGGTGGCGCAGTGGTTGAGAGTCCGCCTGCCGATGCAGGGTATGCGGGTTCGTGCCCCGGTCCGGGAAGATCCCACATGCCGCGGAGCGGCTGGGCCCGTGAGCCTTGGCCGCTGAGCCTGCGTGTCCGGAGCCTGTGCTCCGCAACGGGAGAGGCCACAGCAGTGAGAGGCCTGCGTACGGCAAAAAAAAAAAAAAAAAATCATTTCTTTATTGTGAACCCATCACCCATCACAGTTACAGACGCTCCAAGGCTCTCCCAACACAACTAGTCAGCAACACGCAGAGGGCACAAAGGACTCCTCGGAGAGAAGGCTGCACATGGGGACAATGGAGGTGGGGGTCTCAGGCTTCACAACCCATCCCAGAGGTGAGGCAGGACAGGCAGACGGGGCGGCCAACACTGGGAGCGGGCGGCTCACCTGACTTATTCTATTCAGTGCTCGGGACTAACCCGATGACGTACTGTAATGCCCGCTTCAGAGGAAACTGAGACCAAGAGGGGTGTGTCCTCTTCTTCCAAAAGCCAGAGTGGGTGGGACATCTTGCCTCAAGTCAGTCCTGCGAGCTTCCCTTAACTGTCCCCCCACTGTCCCTCTGCAACACGAGGTCTCTGAGGGCACAGCATGGTACCCAGCACATAACAAGCACCCCACTCACTTAGTACAAGAATTAACTCTTGGGCTTCCCTGGTGGCGCAGTGGTTGAGAATCTGCCTGCCAATGCAGGGGACACGGGTTCAAGCCCCGGTCTGGGAAGATCCCACATGCCACGGAGCAACTAGGCCCATGAGCCACAATTACTGAGCCTGCGTGTCTGGAGTCTGTGCTCCGCAACAAGAGAGGCCACGACAGTGAGAGGCCCATGCACTGCGATGAGGAGTGGGGCCCCCGCTTGCCACAACTAGAGAAAGCCCTCGCACAGAAACGAAGACGCAACACAGCCAAAAATAAATAAATAAATAGATAAAATTTAAAAAATAACACTCCAACAACAACAAAAAAAGAATTAACTCTTGTCAATGGTCACCAGTATGTAAGGGACAAAAATGCAATTCCAAAGTCTCTAGTCTTCCCAGGCTTTCAGTGAAATCCCATCGAGGCTGTAAATGATGCTTTTAAGGAAAAAACAAGTCCTCTCCAAAGGACACCTCCTTGAAAACAAAACCAAACAACAGTGAGAAATCACTTCTTAAAAGTCATCAATACACAAGTACAACACATGCTTCCTAAGTGAAGCTCCTGGGCAATGAAAGTGTATTCCCCGCCCACATCGAGGATGACCAGGGAGCATCATGGCCGGGGGGGGGGGGGGGGGGCGGGCAGCGGGGATTTTTCCCTCCTCTGCCACCACCTCCACCGACACAGCGTGCTGTAGGAACACGCCCTAACCTGTAAAAGTAGCCACCCCACACCCACAAGCCCCCGTCCTGGCCTATTTCTAGTCCGAGCCTCTCACGTGGCACCTGACATCCTGCTTACAAAGGTCACAGCTTTGTGTCCGCATGCCTTTTCTCTGGACCAAACAATCTGAACAATGGACAAACTTCAGCCCAGTGTTAGGGACACAGAGGGGGAGTTCTGGGGGAGAAAAAGGTTGGGGCCTATTGGATTCAGAGACCATGAACAAGGTCAGGGCTGGGTCTGTTTGCTACTTTACATATGTTATTTTTCAAAGGTAATACACCTCAGTTTCTCCACCTATCCATCCTCTAAAGCCCATACAGCACAGTTTTGGTTTCTGTTTATGTGTGGTGTTTCCCAAAAGCTGGGCTAACCTCTCTTTCAAAACACTATAAACAATGCAGGAAAAAAGCAAAATCGACAGAGTCCATAAATTTAAAACACTACTGGATCTGGTTTGTTGGCCAGAATCTCTCTTCTACCTGGCCACAGAGGTATTAGATGACGTTACATCCACCTCATTTTTCAAAAGCACACTTTGGGGGTACGGCTGTATGAGGATTTTCATTGACTGCTTACAGGGATTCGTTTTAGCAAATCAAAGGACCAGGGAAACCCACGGTGAGTTCTCTAAGCACAGATTTTATTACAACCTGGATTACCCACTCCTAATACGTTTGACCACTAAATTCAGATTTTTGTGCAACTAGTTTTCAAAATAAAGGGTCGGCACAGATACACAGTGTTTCAAAGATAAAAGCATCTACGAGGACAGGAGCTCCTTCCCAACTTGCCACCTGCATTACACAGAGCAGTTTAATGGCCCTGAGCCTAACAGGCCTCAGAGAACATAATGCAGCTGAGAACAGCACATGCTGATTTTCGAAACCAACCTTCGGCTCTCATGGAGCTCCAGGGCGGCAAAGCTTACCTAGGCCCCTTTAACCAGCTCTTGCTTTTGCAATACCACATTTATTAGGACAAGTTGCAATACTCCAAAAACGACTAATGATACACGTACCCTAAAGTTAAGAGGTACTAGGTATGCACTCTGGTACCAACAAAACAAAGTAGCAGCATGACATCAACTTACTTTTTTTAAAAAAGGCACAAAATGCAACAGAACACAAAGGCCATCTTCCACCAAGATTTCATTCTGAAGAACCTAAATTTTATAGTGCTAATTCAAGGGTTTAACTGATCCATTAACTTTTATTGAGCATCTTCTCCAAGCCGTATATACAGCAAAACTACAGACACGAGTAAGACAGCCTCGCCTTGTAGATGCTCACCGTCCAGCAGAGGCAGAAAAATAACCAGATACCCACACACTGTGAGGCGCAGAGACACAGTGCTTTGGAAAGTAGGCAGAGAAGTGATCACCTCTGCTGAGGCCTTCAGACAACACCAGCTGCCTAAGGGAACTGAGCAAAGGGCTGAAAATCTCCTACTCAGAACTCACCTGGCAACACACAGACAACTAGCCAAAGCTGCATTCAGGAGGCTGAGGGCAGAACTGATGGGGGAAAGTGTATGGGACTTGGAAAGGATACACATTAATGGCTCCCTTTTTCCAAAACTCACTCTCTAGTTATCCCTGTCACCTCTGTCTCAGCTCTGTCACCGTTCCACAAAGGGTATGGCACTTCCCTTACCCTTTACACATTACTAACATCTTCAGGTTCCTGCCAGAACTTTCTCAGGGAGCTAGTCCTCCAAATACAGCACTTACCCTCTTAATGATTTATTAGCCTGTCTTTTGATGGCTTAACATTGAAGCAATTCTGGAACTTAAGTCCATGGTAAACTACTGGGACATAAGACTATGTAAACTTACAAATTAAAAGGGAGTCGTTTGTTAAGTGAAATATGTCGACAGAGAAAAAGGTACCGTATACTCTCTTATGGAGTAAGTACCATATTCTCTGTGGAATCCATATGAAAAACCAAGTTCATAGGTACAAACAACAGACTGGTGGTTGCCAGAGTGGAAGGTGGTGGGTGGGAGAAATGGGTGAGCTTTTTGTTTGTTTAAATAAGTTGAATAAATAAAAGAGTAGTCTTTTCAACAAATGGTGTTGGACATCTGGATATCCACATGCAAAAAGCATGTAGTTGGACCCCCTATCTCACACCATATATAAAAATACTCTCAAAATGGATCACCTGCCTGGCTGAATGTCAGACGTAAAACCATAAAACTCTTAGAAGAAAGCATTAAACCTTCATGGCCTTAGCTTAGTTAGGCAAGGTTCTCTTAGAACACCAAAAGCGACAAAAGAAAAAAACAATGAATCAGACATCAAAAGTTAAAAAGTTTTATCCTTTAAAGAACATCAATAAAGTGAAAAGACAACTCACAAAATAAAAACTTGCAAATAGTATTAACAGATAAGGGACTTATATTCAGAATATATTAAAAAAGACTTACAACTCAATAAAAAAGAACCCAATTTAAAAATCAGTAAAGGGGACTTCCCTGGTGGACCAGTGCTTAAGACTCCAGCTCCCATTGCAGGGGGCCTGGGTTCGATCCCTGGTCAGGGACTAGATCCCACATGCCACAACAAAGATCCCACGTGCCACAACTAAGACCCAGCACAGCCAAATAAATATATATTTTTTAAACGGGTAAAGGATTTGAATAGACATTTTCTCCAAAGAAAATACACAAATGGCCGATAAATTTATGAAAAGATGCTCAGTATCATTAGTCGTCAGGGAAATGCAAATTCAAACCACAGTGAGGTAGCACTTCACAGCAAGGAGGATGGCAACCATCACAACGACACAGCAAGTGTGTTGGCAAGGCTGTGAAGGGGCTGGGACTCCCACCGTGTGGACTGCCAAGCCGTGTGTGGTGCTTTGGAAAACAACTTCCAGAAGTTCCACAGTTTAAACAGACTCACCATGTGATGCAGCAATTCCACTCCTAGGTACAAACTCAAGAGCCTAGAGAACCTATGCCTACCCATATGTCTTCCACTGCCCACAGGGACAGCCTTGCCACCTCTGTAACTTGCTCCAGCCAAAGCCTGCTTGGTTCTTTCTGGAAAGAGCACTGGGCTAGGTGCCAACTTAATGAAAAAACCGATTAAGAACTGCACACATGGGTCATATATATTATTAAAAGCCTGTTTCACCAAGAAATAAAAGGGAACCAAGAGGGAATTCTTCAATGGTCAAGAAGGGTTTGTGTGTCTTCAGAAACAGCGAAACAAGCCAGAAGCTCCTCTCCTGAGTTCAGGGCAGGAAGATGCTCTCCCTGACACAGACGCGCACACACCCTGACCAAGTCCTCGTTCGTCTAAGCTTCCTCTGTTGTGCGGATCTGCGGGATCAGAACCCCGAGATGCTCCTTCCCTGCAGTCCCAGGAGAGCACCTCAGTCCTCAAAGGTCCCAGTTCTGGGCTTCCGGGCATGATTCACAGGAGGCTGAACCCAGTACCGCTGCCTCTGGGGGTCTTGTGTGTGGCCCCTACACTCCTGGCTTCTGACCAACACCAAAACTGCAGCCACGAGTCACGGTGGCTGCAAACCCCAGTGCCCAGGGGGAGTCAGCTCTCCATACCAGCCCTTTGCCAGAATCCAGATGAGGGTGTGTTGGACCATAGTCACATCAAAAACAGAGCCGCTTGGGAAAACCAAAGCCCAATTTTTTTTTTTTTTTTTGCGATATGCAGGCCTCTCACTGCCATGGCTCCAGACACGCAGGCTCAGCAGCCATGGCTCATGGGCCCAGCCACTCCACGGCATGTGGGATCTTCCCGGACCGGGGCACGAACCCGCATACCCTGCATCGGCAGGCGGACTCTCAACCACTGCGCCACCAGGGAAGCCCCCAATCTGTATTTTTTTTTAAAGCAGAATTAGACTGTGTCCCTATCAGGGTACAGTCAAAAGATGCTGGAAACGTCTGGCATCATTGTCCTGAATCAGAGTGACAAGCATGGAAACCACTTCCACCTTGGAGAAGGGGCATCAGGATGGGGACCAGTGATGGGGCTGGGTCCCCACACCCACCCCCGGGCTAATGAAGGGGCTGGGGGTACTGCTGGGGGGAGGAACACAACCGGGAAGCAGTGCCTTTGTCAGAGCCAAGGTTGCCGAGTCATAGGAAAACCAAAGGCCCCAAAGTCCACCCTGGGGGTTCCCACTAGTGGCGCAGTGGCTAAGAATCCACCTGCCAGTGCAGGGGACATGGGTTCGAGCCCTGGTCCGGGAAGATCCCACATGCCGCGGAGCAGCTAAGCCCGTGTGCCACAACTACTGACCCTGTGAGCCACAACTACTGAAGCCTGCATGCCACAACTACTGAGCCTGCACTCTAGAGCCCAAGAGCCACAACTACTGAGCCTGAGAGCCACAACTACCGAGCCCACGTACCTAGAGCCCGTGCTACACAAGAGAAGCCACCGCAATGAAAAGCCCCCTCGCCACGATTAGAGAAAGCCCGCGCACGGTGACAAAAACCCAACACAGCCAAAAATAAATAAATTTTTTTTTAAAAGTCCACCCTAACTCCTCCGGGACAGGTGAGCCCAGCCCTGATGGCGTCAATTAAAATCACCACCCCCCCATGCCAGAAGGCCAACCCCTCAGCATCCCCTACCCCAGGCACGGGGAGCACAGGGCCAGGCTGGGCGCACGTGCACTCCTGACAGCTCGGCGCTCGGCATGGGTGCAGCAGATGTGCCAGCGTGCCGTCTCAGGCTCCCAGCCACGTGCAAGGCCGCAAAGCGAATAGTTCTACATAAGACCGAGCAAGTCCTCTGAGGCGTCGCACTACATTAGCAGCTCGACGCCAGGGTGGTTCCAACCAGGCCTGCGCCGTAGGGGGGGGTGCATGGGCTGTCCTCCTCCTCGGGCCACCAGACGCCTTCCCCTCCGTAGTCACTGTTCCGCGTGGCCTCTGGCGTCCAACACTCGGGCTCCGGAGCCGCTGCCCCCGGGCGGGAGGCATCCGTGCCGGACGCGCTTCTGCGGGAACAGCGTTCCGTGTTCCCTCCGCCTTTTCATGCGCCGACCCCCGGGTTGCGGCCTGGGAGCACCCGGACGGGTGGGGACTTGGCCACAGGGAAGCGCCCTCTGAAGGGAACCAGAGGGCACAGGGCTTTATTCAGAGCCCCACCCACCCCGGGCAGCGTCACAGTCCAGGCGGCAGATTCAGAGGCAGCTCAGTGTCACCGAAACCTCGGTGCCCGTTAAGACCCCGTCGGGCCGGGCAAGGTGTGCCGTGTGCACCGCGCGCCAAGCGGCGGGGAAGATGCTCAAGGACGCCAGAAACTGAGTGGGATTTTCCAAAATGCTAAGGAAAGAAACAAGTAGGGAAGGAAATTATGTTTTGCTCTCAAAAGCTTTATTCTCTCCACCAGGTGCAAACAAGGGCTTCAGAGGTGGGAGTACCTTTCAACAAGTAATATGCAACCCTGAAGTGCTAAAATTAAACGCCTACACAGGCAACAAGGGGAAAATCCTCCCCGAAACGCACTGCCAACACAGCCTCCAGATGAGTCCACAGAAGCCCTAGCCTCAAGGCAAGCCTCTCCTCTCCACCACCACCCGCCCTCCCACCCCCAACCAGGGACTCGCTGAACCGGCAAGTTTAACAGCACATGAATCCTTTTACCTTCCAGAAAAAAGGGTGTTCCCTGCAGGCCACGGGAGGAAGGCTCTGAGCCCCAGGTCTCACCCACCAGGCAGCCAGCCGGCTTCTAAGGATCCCTCCAGAGAATCAGATCACTGTTGCCACCCATCCTAAGATGCGCCTCTCAAAAGAACGAGAACAGACCACCACTAATCACAGCCTGACAGGCCAGCGACTGTAAGGCGAGAGCACGTGTCTTAGACCCGACAGGAGAGAGCGGCACCAGACAGGCCCAGCTCCCCTCAGAAGCTCCAGGATCGCAAGAACCAAGCCTGCAGGGCCACCCCAGCGCCCAGGAAGCCCCACGACGCCTTTGTGACCCTGCACCTCGGCCCTACTCCCCAGTGAATCCGCCAAGCTCTGTGCCGGGACCGGCAGAAGGCGCTTCGCGCACGTGTGGCACTGGAGTCCCAACTACCCGATGAGGCATCACGGTCATCGGCCCCCTTCAGGGAGAGGGAAACAGACTCAAAGGCTAAACCCCTTCTCGAGGCCAGCGAGAAGCAGGGCACAAACCCCCGCCCGGGGGTGTCTGGTCTCCAAACCCGCCACACCGTGCCCCCTCTTCCCGCCTCGTCTTAGACAAGCCTGTCGCCGATGGAGCAGGGACCTCCTCGCACACTGGCCCCCTACTTGGTGGCTCTCCAGCCCCGTCCGGGGCTTCCGGCAACCAGAAAGCCGCCTTCTGCATCCGGCTGTGGGGGGTCAGGAACCAGCTCAGCTCAGCTCTCCCCTGCCCTTTCTTCCACACACCTTCACCCCACTCCTCTCGTTAAATGGGCACCGCGTCACAGCAGGACCCCAATCAGCAGTGAGCCGTTGCCAAGGACCAGTGCCTGCCTCCTCGGGGGTGGGGAGAGGCGGCGGGGAGGCTGCACGCAGGCTTAGTGCTGGCCGAGCTTCCCGGATCCCCACACGCCCCGACCTGTCACTCTTCGGACTGAAGACGTCAGCCAAAGGAAAGCGTGTAACCTGTTTACCGAGTTACAGACTCAATCTCCCCCTTCTGCACCACATGGGGATTCCCTGCCACCAGAGCAAACAGGCACATCTCCTACACCACGACATTGAAGACGTCTGACTCTTTCAGTCTCCAAAACCAAGGCTAAACTTCCTTGCAGGACTAACAGAAACCCACCACCTCACCACAGCTGTCCCCCAGTTTCTTCTCATCCATGATTTTCAAGCTTCAAGCCAGAGGGCAGCTGGCGAGGGACCAACCTAAGCATCATTATAACGTCCGGCAGACCTGCATGGACACAGTTCAGACAGGGTGGCCCCAGCATCCAGCTGGGAGCAGGAAACCTCAGTGCTACACCTTCATCCACCCACCACCTGCAACCAAGGGGTGAGTCAGTGACCTCAGATTCAGCTCTTGGTGTGATAAAATAACAGTTGCTAACAACCAATGGGCATTCCAAGAGCTCTAAGGAGACACTGTGTAGAACGGCCCTGGGAAAGCAGCACACGGATAAGTGGTGACCACCCACAAGAGATGAGGGCAGGGTCACTGGCAGGGACTCCAATGTCCTCCTTCCCCAAATGTGAGGACAGTTACTGGCTCTTAGACAAACAGGGATCCAGGACCTGCTCGTAACCACCCAGTTCCGGAAGAGTTATCCCGAAAGAGAAAAGCAAGCATGTGTCTATGTGAGAAAAAGTCAAGTCATATATTAAAGTGATATGACTAAGTGGTTACGTGCTGAGTGCTGGGGTTCAGGGGTACATAAAAGGATGGCCTCTGGCCTCACCAAGCTTACAGACAGGACAAATACGAGTAATTATAATCCTGAATACATCGTACCTATAGGATAAACACTGTGAAGAAAGTGTGGGGACATGAGCGCAAATCAGGGGAACCTGAGACAGTCTGGGGCCCAAGGAAGCGCCTTACAGAGAACAACAAGGTCTCAGCTGGAAGCCATGAGACGAGGAGCCCATGACCAGGTGAGCAGTGGGGACGAGCCTGGGGGAAGGCCTGGGACAGGAAGGGGGGGCGGGGCAGGGCACTCTCATGGAACCTGGAGGATAAGAAAAGGGCTCAGATAGCGGGCGCGGCAGACAACACAGAGCCCCACAACCCATTTAGAGAATTGGGGGCTTTGTCCCAAAAGCAATGGGAAACCTCTCGATGGCCGTAAGCATGGAGTGGAAATGGGAGTACCAACATCGCTCAACAGAGTGGAAAGAGATTGGGGCAGACGTGGAGAGGCCAGGATGGAGTCAGGAAGACCAGCTGAGAGGCTGGAGGGTGAGACCCAGAAGCCAGAGAGAGTGACACGTGTGCTGTCACACCCTCGGCAAAGCTGGGGCCGTAAAGGTGAACTGGTTGGAACCTGGGAGCATAATCCTGGGTGACATTTCTGTCCATCCGTCTACTCAGCATTTACCAAAGGCTATACGGCACTTGAAGCATGCGATGCGGCGTGTGGTATAAAATAAACCCCAAGAAGCTTACAGTCAGCCCAGATTCCTTCTAAGAAAACCATCACCCAGAGTTTACATCACTGGCAGCTGTTACGGTATAAACACGCATCTCCCCCTTAGTCACCAGGGCCAGGGAACGGATCACTTCACTTCAGCGTTCCGCCTTCGCCGGAATTACACTCATCGTGCCGAGAACAGAACAAGAAAACAGGCTCCATGAGAAAGAACTGCCCAGAAGCCGTGACCCTGCCCCTCCTCTGGAGGCTGCTCCCGGACGCTCACCTCCACTTTCCAGGGGGATGCAGACAGGTCCCCAGATGACCTTGAAACCCACCTGAACCAGAGAAGCATCCTCACTAGATGAGAGACAAGTCACGTGAAGCTGTATAAAAATAAGCATTTTCAAGAGAAAAGAACATCAGCAGACAGCTGGGGTTTCAGGTCCTTTTCAGCTACAGAAACAGTCTTTGGAAGAGAGGAAGTGAGGGCCACAGCTAGGTAACAGTGGCCTCCCTGCACCCCTCGTCCCCCGTGGTCCCTCGCTGGCTCTCGCTGCCACCTCCCCCCACCCCGGCCCCCCTTGACCACCAGCCCCAGTGGCGCTGGAAGCACTTCCAGAGCCCGGTGCTGCTTCACGCCACTCACCACCGTCAGGGTTCCCTACGCACTGGAGGCTTACGGTTGAAGGCCCAGCTCCCTGCCAGCCTCTACCTTCAGTGGGGCAGAGGCCCCTCCTCCGTTTTCCACATCCACCAGGGGCTTAAGAGAACGGAGTCTGATAAGCATTTGTTGGCTTCTTAAACAGCCAAATTAGTCAAAAGTAACCAAGTTGACAACCTTTAAAAATTAAAAACTGAAAACTAAGTATAGCTACAGACAATCGGGAGTCTTTTCCATCCTGCAGCTTTGGGGGAAGAAACGTACAACTGTGGGTCCTAAACTTACTTTCAGCTCCTGTTTTCATTCTCCTCTTCAGAAACTTGAGCCCATCCACTCAATGGAGCCAATCACCATCACTTTAGAAGCCAATGTATGACCTGATATTTTAGGAGTCAGTGTTCCTGGTGTTTGATAGGAGAAGTACATTTTGTGAGGTGAGGGGGGAACCAAGACCCTTTATTTAAAAGGCAGGCACATGTCGGCACCTGAGGTCTTTCTGGGAGCAATTTAGGAAATCCAGCAGGACGAGGCTGCTGCACTAATTACGGGATTCCCAGGGTGCGTGGGAGGGATGACAAAGAAAGACATTTTTTAAGGCTGAAGTTTTTTTAAAGCATGGAGAAACTGATTCTTTCTCTGCCTATGCCAATCAGGGGTCCTTCAGGTCAAACGCAGGAAAGGTTTTCTCCTCGAGTTCTTGCTGAAACAGAGCATCAGCAAACAATCGTGTGCGCCAAGGCTTCTCACAGCCTTGGGCAAAGATGCAGAGAAGCAGAGACCCCTTGTGCTCTGTTTCCAACTTCTGGCGTCCGCCAGCCTCAGACATGAAGGATCTCAGACCACTGGGTACTAACACAAGAACAACAAAAGACCCTGTGAGAACTATTTAGCTACCTAAGGGAATGTGCTCCGGAACGGACAGCACAGGCCAGCAGGGCCGTATGTCCAGAGGGAGGGAGCAAGTTTCCTCACCCATGAAGCGTGGGTACAGTACCATCTAGTTTATTACACGTTGTTGGGAGGACTGAATGGAAATCCGATGAGACGCCATCTGTAAGTGCTTATGAGCCTAGTTCTTTCTTCGTGCACTGAGGTCTTCCCTGAGGAGAACTTATTATTAGCCCTTACTGCTGCCAATAATGACAACTATTATTACCACTTTCAAGAGGGGATTTTTGGTTCTCTGTAATCCCCTTAAATCCTCTCCTCTTGGTCTGGTTTAAATTAAGTAACTGGTTCTAACAGAATGACTTCCCACAGGTGATGGAAGTTGGCCTGACGAAGTTCTCCGGACAGCCTGTTTCCTCTCTAAAAGGCTCCCTCTTTTGAACTTTTTGTGGCCAGAAAAGAGCCCAGTTGGACCGTGGCAGACGCGGGCTTCCTGATCTCACATGGACCAGTGTCCAGGCAACGGCCAGAGGCACTGAAATGCCTGGATTCGCCCTTTGTCCATAGGGCTGGCTTTGCTGATGGAGAAATGGAAGAATAGAAAAGCATCAGGATCTCGGCCTCGGGAGACCAGGAGCCGGAGGCCACCCGATCCTCCAATCCTGTGTCTCTTCTCATCCCGGAGAGAAGGGGACCCTTGGCTCCCTGTTGTCTTTGCAAGTTTGGGAATTTGTTTTCCATGCCCCTCACCTCCAAGCCCATCTGAATAGCACCTAGGCACCCCAACCAGAAGCCCGCTGTACAGTTGTAAAGTCACCTGATTTATTTATTCATGGTGTCTAAATAGGAAGAGAGCCTGTTAAAAGGTATTTATAGACGCTGAGTCAGTTCTTAGAAAGAACCAACAGATGAAGGATTTTCAGAAAACTAAGGAAGATCGGGGTGGGAGACCAGTTGGCCTACGTGGGTTTGGACCCGCTAAGGAAACATCCTGCTCTTGGCTAAGCTGTTAGAAGTTAACAGAAGGAAAACTGTCCACCTACTTCTCAGATTCACGGCATCCTGACCCAAGCTGCCCTGGGGTCTCCTCCTCCTGAGTCCCACCTGCTCGGAGGCTGCAGGTAAACGGCGCTGCTCCAGCCACAGACTCGGCGTCTCCAATGGGAACGAGCAAATCCCTCCGTAAGCTGTCTCTAAACTCATGTTTTCTAGGGGAAATGACAGCTTGAAAATAGAAGCTTTTAAAGCTCTGTGAGCTACTTCTTTCCCAACGCTTAGAAGCCTGCTGAATAAGAAACCTATCATTTGCAAAAAGGGGAAAACTGCAGTTTAAGGTTTGAGTAGCACCAACACACACGCGATTCGAAAGCAGGTTTTTCCTCCCGCGGAGAGAACACCCGTTCCCAAGGCCTGTGCTTCTGCTGCAGTCCTGCACCTGCAGCGCCTCAACCTGGGCAGGACACCCCACCCCCACCCCGCTCACCTTCCTTTCCTCCTCTGTACACATGATGCACCCCCCTCGGCATCCCACAGAAATCCCTCCTGCACGCGCATTTCTACTGTCTTGCCCTCTACTGGTTGCTTTTCGCAGGTCTTTTAAGACACTCAAGTCTCCCCTGGGCAAGTAGGGGTTTCATTCGCTCTGCCAGCCTCATCCTCTTCATCCACAGTTCCCGTATCCCTGATCTCGGCTTCTGTAATAAATTATCCTGCTACAGAACCGCTCTAGCATCTTTAACAATAACCAGGCCTAATCAGCGTTTTATTTTTCTCCTCAATTTTCAGCCAACTCTCAAAGGACTCTGACTTGCATGACATTTTTTTTAACATTAAAAAAAAACCCTACTCTCCTTCCTTGGTTTCCATGACAACAGTCTCTTGATTTGCCTCCTAATTCCCCACTTATTCACTGTGTGTCTCCTGGATTCCTCGTCATCTGCTCACTGATCCAGGGGTGTCCCCACAGCACCGTGTCCAGCCCCATGTGACGATCCCCCATTTAGCAACCTCCGCGTGCATCCGTCAGCAAGAGCCTCTGTTCTCAGTGTCACCATCTGCATCCCCCAATCTAGACTGCGCATCCTCACGCTGCTGTCTGGCGCCCTGCACACGTCTGATTTTCAGGATGATGAACGCTAATAGTGAAACGGCACCGACGCTTACCGAGCACTTACTATACACCAGGCGCTGTTCTGAGCCTTTTACGTATGTTACCTCCTTCAGTCCTCAGAACCGTCTCACGAGGCAGGTGCCGTATCAGCCCCATCTTATAAATGGGGAAACTAAGACAGAGGTAGAGTCAGCCACAACTGCACGGCGGACCACAGGTGGAACTGGGGTTTGAACCCAGGGACACACATCTCCCTCCCCTCTTTCGAGAAGAGCTGAGGAGTCCCTAAGGGATCAGCTTCTGGCTGTCACATGGTCTCCACCCAACACCGGTGCCATCCACCCTCCAAGCCCTCAAGCTCTGCAGACCTGGAGTTATTTTTCTTCCCTCTCTTTCTTTACAATTCCTGAACAAGTCCTGATGACTTCCCCCCACACTGCCTGGAAACGTGATCTCACCTGTCCCCGCTGGCGTCCCGGACCGGCCATCCGTCTCCTCCTGCATCACCAGGTGCTTCTCGCTGGTTCCCACCTGCCTCCGTTCCAACCACAGAGCCGGGATCGTTGCCCCTGACCCATGATGACGAACCTACATCCCTTAGCTCAGCTCCAATTCTAACTTCCCACTGGGCTCAGCACAGGGTGGGGCCTCAGGGTAGCCGTGTCAAACATGCACCTTCTTCGTTCTCACCTCTGTACACCGTATTGACGTTAACATTAGCCACTCTGCCTGAAAAGCTCTCTTCATTCTTTCTTTAGGATCCAGCTCAGAATCACCGACTCCTACAAAGTCTTCCACGTTAGCTCATGAGAACCATTCCCTGGGCTTTGCACTTAATGCATCTTGTTCTAAACACATCTTTTTCTCATCTCTTTTCTATGACTTTATATTTCAGAGGGTGCCGACTGCTCTTCAGCACGCCTCCACCTCCCCTTTCTAGGACCCTCATCCAGTGCTAACGGTCTAGCTGTTTGTAATGGAACGATTTCCCCTCACAGGTGGGGTCTGTGACCCTGTGCCCGTGAGCACACCTACGATGCCCATGGGAATTCAGCACACACGCACCCTTGTGCCCACCTGACGAACTGGCACCTGTAAAGAGCACCGAGCCCTTTTATGGCAACACGTGGGCCTTTCTTTTGACAACATAAGCCGCACTTCATAAAGCAGTCAGAGGAAGAAAGGGAGAGTCTCAGTTTATGTCAGGAAGTCCATGCAGCAGGGACGGTGCCAGGCCCCTGAGCGGGGCTGGGAAGGAAGGGCCAGCACAGAGAAGGTCTAGCAACGGTCCCGAGGCGGAAAGGTGCTCAGGACACAGCACTCGGGCTGCAGCACCGGCCCGGCTCTGCCCCGCTGTTCAGCAAAGTTTTCCTTCTCGCTCTGGCTTCACGCACGTCAGATTCCATGGCTGAAGCCTGGCACCTGGATGTAAATACCTTTTGCTTCCCTCGCACTTGCTCAAAGGTCACCCACAAGGATACGAGCAGCAAAGTACAAATCAATTTGAAAATCAGCATTAGGAAAAATATGGATCTAACCAAAAAGACAAGTTTGGGAGACAAGTAACAGAGCTCTCGAAGCTGGGATTTCTTGGTGGCAGTGGCTTCGCTAACGTTAATTGAACACGCGCTGTGTTCTAGGGGGGCCCTAAGGACCAGGAGGCTCCAATTACTGTACTTTAATAAACCTCACAACAACCCCAGAGATAGACAGTATTCCTGAAACTGAGGGTTTGTTTTACGACGGACAGGTGCCATAAACTTAACTGAGGCAACCCGTCCGAGGCCACACAAAGCCAAAGTCTGAAACGGACAACCTGACTCCAAAGCCACGGGCGGGGCGCTCCCTATGAACAAAGGGGCAACCACACACCTGGCTCTGCACTTGCCAATCAGCAAAGCAAAGGGGGGACCACCGAAAGGCAGAGCAGCCCACAGAAAGGGGTCTTCAGCAACAGGGGCTGGACGGGCCCCACAAGACCAGCTCAGTGCCTCCTCCGCCTTCGGAAAATCATCTCAGGCCATCGATTTCCTTTATTCGGGTCCCCTCGCACTGGAGGCCTGTGATGTCTTCACAAGGCCCCCACGGACTGCGGTCGGTAAGCCCATCGCCAAGCCTCGTACAGGGGGGCTGGTTCCCACTCCCAGCCCGCCCCTTCACGGGCTCAAGGGATGAGAAGGGACAACACAGCCACCGTCCACGGGGAGAGCAAAGCCATCGTACAGATTAAGGATCAGCCTTCCTGCCTCGTCTCCCAAACCGCAAGGCTCAAGCACAAAGAGGACCCAGCTCCGCGGGCTGCTAACAAGAGCCCCAGCAGAGTCTGGTGAGGGGCAAAGAGCAGCGCCCAGGGACCCCTGAAGCCAGGCCCTAACGCGGCCTGGCTGCTCCTGCAGGGACCCGCCTCGCGCGCCCTGCCTGCTCTACCCGCAAATCGAGGGAGACCGGCTAGGACAGAGCCTATTCGCGAGGGGTGCTTCATCCCCGGGAAAATTCCACAAGGACAACCCAGTGCCCAGGCCTCGCTGCAGGAGGGTCTGAGTCCCTGGGTGTCTTGGACGTGAAGCCTGGGGGGAAATCTCTGGCCCAGGGAACCCAAGCCCGTGCCTCTCCAGCTCCTGTGCTCTGAATAGGCAAGTCACGCAGTGTTTCAGAGAACAGACCAGAAAAAGAAGACGGAGAGGCTGGAACGAACTCAGCAGGGAGAGAGGCTGCTCTCGACTGTGCTTACAGGAAACTGCCATGGAGGTAATTACATCTCAAGATGTCCCGAGGGTCCGGGCGAGGCTGAAGGCAGCTCTGGGCACCGGGGTTTCCCCCAGGGCACATGCTTCTGGGAACAGCCTCCCAAAAACATCCCAGTTATTGGAACACTTTACCTCCAGAGTTCTCTGCTTCAAAGAAAAAGGGGGCAGTAACGATGTATCCAAATTAGGGGGAATTCTTTATTAATTCTGGTCAGCCTCCCCGCCCCCACCCACCCCCCGTTTCCTAGGCTACCCACTTCCGCAGGCTCATCACACACATCCCAGCCTCAGCATCTCACAACCTGCCCGGGTTGTCAGGCTGCCCCCGAACCTACTGAAGGTGCATCCTACACTGACCGGAAAGGTGGAGTCTGGAAGGCTGCATCCACAGTGAATGGTCCCAGGCTTTGGGAGAGAAAACCTGACCTACTCAGCAGCACCGGCAGCCTCCTGGTATTCAGTCAACATCTACTGCACACCTACTATGTGAGAAGGGCTACACAGACCCACAGAAGGCAGGCATGGTACCCAGCAGCAAGATGCTTCAGATCCAGAGAACCAGGAAGGACTAGGTCACAAGGACAATCGTGGGAGCCTGGAAAAATGGCCTTCTGAAGCCTTAGTTTCCTCAAGTATTCAGGGCAATGAAAACCACACCCCTGCAAATGAAGCCCCATCATGAAGGAGAACGAGTAAGGATAGGAAAGACTCTCCCTGGGGGTGGGGCTCTCCTGCAGCTTCGTCTCAGGAAGCACCTGAGGGGGAGCTGATCTGTAGTCATGGTAACAAGAAACCATCCGTCGAACTGATGGATGACAGCTCAGCATCGGGACACACGTGTCTGCCGCCCCTAGAAGGCTCCCCCGTGTGACCTTGACAGTGACCGTCCGCTCAATCCCACCTCCTCCTGAAGCCTGCCCAGCCCTGCACCCCAAAGCCTCCAAAGCCTCGGCTTCCCAGCATGGCTCCGAGAAAACTGTCTCCAAAGCAGAGCTACGCCCCTTCCACCTGTGAGGGGGGGATCGATTCCCCCTGGCCCTCCGACGCTCTGGGTGGTCTCTCCCTGGACCATGAATCACAGGAAGGCTCCCACCTACCTTCCAGGCTACAACTGCGTCTAAGGAGGAAACAAGAAATGGACCTGAGTGCCCTGGAAATGCTGAACTGCCCCACAAATGGAGAGAGGAGGAGAGCGCAGGGGATGCTGTTACCGGTTTCCACAGCACAGGTCCTGAGGTCCTCCCAGGGCCGACGTGGCCTCGGCTGGACTTGAATTGTAATACGCTTAACTACTGGCTTCCGATGCTCACTGAAGATTCACAGCTGCCGACGACGTGGGGCAGAGAACTGGGGAAGCTGGCTGCCGGGGCACAGAGCTGCAGCCCCACCAGTCCAGCTCGGGACCCCTCCCCATTTAGTCCCGACTGCTCAGTTTCGGGAGGAATTTCAGTGTAATACAGGAGGGAGGGGCAGGGGGTCCATGAAGGAAGACGCCACAGTGTGGGTGCTCTGAGGGGTAAACCTCAGCGACGCAGAGCAAAGCTTTCTCCGTGGGCCTCCCGGCGGCTGAGATGAAAGTTAGGCAAAATATTTCTGGTGTCATCAATTTTTCTTCCGACCAGCCTGGGTCAAGGACCCCAAGAAGCAATGAAAGCCAGTTTCCCCACAGGCAAGGAAAACATGAGGGCACGTTTCCTGAAGAACGTGGCCTGTTCCAGCAAGAAAAATATGGAGAGATCTGAAGTATCAAAGGACAAGGGGGAAAAAAAGCAGAATGAATTCATTTTCGTGACTACTGTCCAACACAGCTGCATCTAACTCATTTACATCTGCTATTAGATGGCCTTCATAAGTATGAATATCGCACCACATAAAGCACGTAAAAGGCCCCTGTTTGAAATATCTGAAAGTACAGAAAACAATAAAGCCAGTTGCTCAAGGGGCAGTGTAGACTTCAGGTCCACTGTTATTTTTCCCTCCCATCAGAAAGACAATACATTAGGGACCATTACAAGAAAGCCCAACCTTCTGGAAGCTGGCTGTTGGTGGTCCACAAACAGGAATACATTTTGCAGCCTGAACACTCACGGCCACTATGGCTGTATTACAGCCCCGAGGCCCAGACACCACTCCACAAAGCAGCTTCACCCTGAGAAGCAAATTCAAACTCCACTTCTCCCCAGGTCCTGCGATTTCCCCTGAAAAGCCCTGTGCCAGGTGGCAAGCTGGATGTTTCCTCTCTGCACGGCGGGTGAAGGATTCGTGGAGAAGCACCCAAGCCATCAGCAGTCAGCTAAAACAGCCACCTTCGACTCTGCGCCCGAGCCCCTGGCCACCTCCTTGTGGCCCCGGGTCTCCTGAGCCCAGCTCACCTCTCACCTGTGTGGACCAAGGTAGAAGAGCAGCGGTGGAGAGGTGCAAGGTGACTGTGCCCCTGCAAGCTCTCTACCCCATGAATGAAAACCCAGCTCTGCTGGAGGTGGATCGCGAAGCAGTTCCCACCCGGAGCGCCGCTCAGGGCACCCAAACACCTCAGACCCGCTCTGCCCCGGATGCAGGTTGCACCCCTCAGACAGAAGCCATTTCCTAAAGGACCAAGGAGGGACGTGGCAGCTGCCTCAGTCAGCTCACCACAAGCCCAGAAGATGCTGGCTTTTCTGCAGCCAAAGCCCCGGGACCTGAGGCACAGCGCGGGGGCCTCTGCAGCCTGCTGGGAGGCTGAGGCCCTTGTACTTGTGCTGCCCCAAAGCCCAGAAGGTCAAGGCACCTGTCGTGAAGGCAGGCAGGCAGGTTTCTCTCTGCATGAACTTCACCCCAAAGCTTCCAACCATGACAGCAGCAGGAGGGTGAGGGCTGGCTTGCTGCCATAGAGCAGCGTCCATCAGGGACCCTGCTGGGGGACAAAAGGGAACGGCCCAAAACACAGATACAAGTGTCTATATCTTTATATAAAATAAAGGGCTTCCCTGGTGGCACAGCGGTTAAGAATCCGCCTGCCAATGCAGGGAACATGGGTTCGAGCCTTGGTCCGGGAAGATCCCACATGCCGCGAAGACACTAAGCCCGTGCGCCACAACTACTGAGCCTGCGCTCTAGAGCCCGCTAGCCACAGGTACTGAGCCTGCGTGCCACAACTACTGAAGCCCGCGCGCCTAGAGCCTGTGCTCCGCAACAAAAGAAGCCACCGCGATGAGAAGCCCGCGCACCACAACGAAGAGCAGCCCCCGCTCGCCGCAGCTAGAGAAAGCCCGTGCGCACTAACGGAGACCCAACGCAGCCAAAAATAAATAAATGTTTTACATTAAAAAATAAAAAAAATAAAGAGGGGACTTCCCTGGCGCTTCAGTGGTTAAGGCTCTGCACTTCCACTGCAGGGCGCACAGGTTCGATCCTGATTGGGGAACTAAGATCCCGCGTGCCATGCGTCACGGCCAAAAAGTAAATTTTTTTAAATAACTAAAATGAAGGATGTGCAGCTTGGGGGGTCCTTGAAGGATGCAGAGAAAAGCAGTACATATTCTGTCTTACAGACCAAAGACAGGCTGCCCACAAACATAAGTACATAATTATATCCACAGCCCCCCAATCGGCCCAGAATAAAGGTTTCACTTTAGAAAAAGATCTTAAAGGATAAAATCACATAGAACCCACCCCCCAACGTGTCTATAATAGTTCTTTCCCATCCATGACGCATTAATTCTCATCTCTAATGTATATGCTTATGAAATTCTGCAGGGAGGGACGGGCAGGGCCAAGGAGACAGGTACATGGTTCCACTGAGGAGAGCAGGGCCCAGACTCGCGGGAGCTCCCTGTCCTAAAAATCATCAGGAGTTGGACATGGGTAAGGAAGGTAACACTGGTTTCCTCCTCCGGAAAATACACAGAATGATGCAACCGTCAGCAAGACCTCTTCCCAGCCCTGACAGCCTATGTAACACACACGCCACCTCTAATAACCACGAATCAAACCATAGTAAAGTAGAAAATCCTTATTCCCTAGAGCCATAATGATATAAATTGGGGTTCTGTTCCTAGAAACCCATTTCATATACGAAATATATCAAAACTGATCAAGAAACGAAGACAGTACAGCCCAATATATACATTTACACACGTTTATGAGGTTCATGAAACCAACAGCAACAAAACGAGGCTATAATCCATTTTCATTTTGGAGGATGTTACTACCCACACAGAGCTAGACTGACTGGGCATCTCAAAATACAAGTCCTGTAAAATCAGGAGTAAAACACATTTAATTCTATACATATTTATGGAGCACCTACTGTATACCAGGAGCTATGCCAGATGTTAGCTGACCAAAATCACAGTCCCTACTCTCAAGGAGTTTGGACCTGGCAGAAAAGCCAGGAAAGCCATCACACAAATTAATCCCCAGTAACAAAAAGGTATTCTTTATCACCCTCAATAGACTTTCAAACTACATTTTAAAATAAGACGATTTCTCTCAATGTGCATGAATGCTGATTCAACATGCATGCATACGGATGGCTTGCAAAGTCTTCAGGTGATCCAAGCTTTAACAGAAGTCTAATTTTACTGTCATTTCAAGAATCCCTTATTCCCTCTGTTTCATCAAAATTAAATACCTGTTGGGACTTCCCTGGCAGCCAGTGGTTAAGACCCAGTGCGGGAGGCACGGGTTCGATCCCTGGTCGGGGAACTAAGATCCCGCATGCCGTGCGGCCAAAACAAAAGAAAAAAATCCTCTAAAAATTAAATACCTGTTGTGAGGAGTAGCCTTCCTCTTCAAAGTTTTCAGCTTAACTTCTCTGGAATACCTTTCAAGCTTTTCTGAAATGTCTTGTGCCGTTTCCCCTGAATGTTGGCTGGTGTGACGCCAGCCATTTTTTCCCCAGAATTGCTCAAATAAATCATCCTTGGCCCAGGCTGTCTTCCTTTTGACACCTCATCTCACCTGTTCATTCATATTTTGAAGACAGCTCTACGCCTTTGCTACAATCTTTGCTTCATGGCAAGGCCCATAGGTTCACCTTCTGATCATACATCCTTGCCATCAAATCCATCTTATCAGCTTCCTTAATCCCTGTTCACTCAGGGCATCAGAGCCACAGGCTCCAAGCAGCGTCCGCCAGACAGTGGGACTGAAGCCAAGAACACGAGTTTGGCCGTTACCGTGGAGAGAAGAGATGGTCTTATTTACCAAAGCAAAGGGTCATCAGTCAGTCGTAAGCTGAGGGTCTCAGGTATCCCTTCACTCTGTGCCCAGTGCCACAGGAGCAGGTATCACAGAAGCTATAAAATAATTTTACTCAACTTTCTCCTTGTCTGGGACCATCAGATTAAACATGAATCTTCATATCTGAGACCATCAAGATGCATCTCACGTTCACAGCTGCAGAGTCTGGGTCTTTTAACTTGAGACAATAAACTAGTCTCCACCCCTCATTTTCTTCCTATTCATTTCCTCTTTCTAAGCAGCTGCCATCAGGCTCCTGGCTCGTCACCACCACACTGAGACCGCAACCCACCTGGACTTGACACGACTGGCTGCCCAATTCTTGGAAACTTTCCGGCTCGGTTTCCGTGCTCCTGACCCCCAAAAGCACATCTTCAGTCTAGACTCCATGTTTGACCTACAAAGCCCTTTTCTACGCAATGATCTCCAGCCACCAGGTATAAAACAAGGTCGGTGTCTCCACAGCAGAGGCACAGATAGAGAATCTAACTCAAAATGACTTAAACCAGGAGTCGGCAAGCTTTTCCTCTGAAGGGCCAGAGAGTAAATACTTTAGAACACGTGGCTCAGAAAGCCTCTTTCACAGCTACTCGGCTCAGCTGTTACAAGGCAAAAGCAGCCACAGACAATAGGGGAACGATAAGGGCATTGCCGTGTTCCCATAAAACTTTAGGGAGTGGGCCACAGTTTGCCAACCCCTCCCTTAAACAATAAAGCGTATTTATCTAACAAAACAAGGAACGCCTGAGGCAGGAAAATCCCAGGGTTGATTGACTCAGCCACCCAACCCATGTACTAAGGTCCTATTTCCCTCTACCCTCTGCCATCTGACAAGGTTAGCCGTCCTCATGGCCACAAGACAGCTGCCACAACTCCCCACAAGGCAACATCCAGCAGAAGCAGAGATGACTTCTTCCTTGCGTCCCTTTTTAGGGCAGGAAACATTTGCCAGAAGCCCCCTGTCCCACCGACGGGCTCACACTCTCCCCGCCCCCCATGGAACTCCCGTAACTGTCTTAGATTAATCAAGACTTAATACAAAGTCCCACAAGTAAGGCCCTCGCTCCCCACACCCCAGCCCCACGGGAACTGGGCTCTGTGGCACAGCACCACCACACATGGTGCCTACACGAAGCTTCCTCCCCAAACCAGCCCCTCTCGGTCTGCCTCGCCCTTGTAAACTCCCCGACCTTCCACTTCCCATTCACTTCTGTTTGCTCTGCCACCTCCCAGGTCTGGCCCCTCACCGCACACCTGGCCCGCGGACGCCACCCGACATGGGTGGGGCTCCTGACCTGTTCACTTGGCATCACACGCCTGGACCGACCTTTATGACAGAACGCCGCTCGAAGCCAGCCTAGGGTCCCTCCCCAGAGCCCACCAAGGCCCTCAGTGGCCGTGGAGGCCACTTCCTCCCCTGCGCTCGGGCCAGACCTCCCCCAGCCTCCGCCCCAGCGGGACTCACCTGCACCTCCCGGCTCTGGACCCCTCTTCTCCCCTCCACACCTTTGTCCTTGCCGCTCTCCTCTTGTGCCCGCAGACGCAGGCAGGGCGGTCGGGGTCGGACGCCCACCGGCTCAGCCCCTGCTGCTACGGCAGTGACTTGGCCTCACTGAGACGCCTCAGCCACGACGGGCACTTCAGACGCACCGGGAGGACGAACTCTGCGTCGGTGATGCCAGGCCTGGCACCGACAGCCCCCTCCCGAATCACACCGCCTGCGTCCTTCTAGGACCATTCCCGCCCCCCCTACAAATTAACGTTGTTTCCACAGGGGTTTAACCTTAGGCCTTTCGAAACCCATGTGACATGCAAACAGATCCATAATATGCTACTCGGAATCACTGCGTTTGCAAACTACAAAATCCTTTTTTCTGAGCTCCAGGCAAGCACTTTCCATGCAATAGTGTTTCAGGATCAGGCAGCCGGACAGAAACACCGTGCTTTATTCTCATCCCAGAAGGCACTGTGAACACACACTTCAAGTGATTTTTGCAGTGAGACCACCACGGTACCATCACTGACACCTTTGACAATGAAAACAAAAGTCCTCAAGTAACAGGCGGATAGGGAACCAACAAAATTCCTTCACACAATAAGCAGCAAAGAGCAACTCCCCGGTCCCAGCACCGTGGGAAATGCTGGCCTCGGTGGGCAGGAGAAAGCAAAACCACACTCGGCAGAAAGTGAGCACGGCCAGCCTGGAGGGCACAGTCACACAAGTGAGGGCTTAGCGGTCACGGCTTTGCTGCAGGAAGAAGCGTCTCAGAGAAGCCACTTCTCTACAGTCAGGGAAAGAAAGGAAGATGCAGCAGGACTCAGCGATCAGCAAACCGTGACTGACATCGACTCAAAAACCACGCGAGTTACATGGTTTTTCGAACAAGGGGACCTACAATCATCACTTGGATGTTCATGTGTGAATGGCATTTTACTAGACTCTAACATAGAAACAGCACAGAAACATATGGCTAAAGCCTTGGCAGTGTACACAGGAAGAATGAGACAGATTCAGATATTATGGATCTTCCATAAATTGATTTTCTGAGATTTAGAGGACTCCTTTCCCCTGTCACCAACTCTTATTCCAAATAATAGCTTAGAAACCAATGAATTTCCAGAGAAGCACAAAATCATGGCCAATAATCAGGATATCTGCTGTTCCTTCTTGCCCAAGAGATGCTGAAAGTGTGCAGGGCAAGCGGAGAGACAGCCCCGGACTAAAAAACGATGTTTCTCCTCCCAAAAACACGCAGTGGGGAGAAGGATCCTCTGGGGTCTCCCCACCCGAGGTCCCGGCCCTCCTTTATTCCTGCATTATCATAGTGCCACAAAGTGCCGAAGAGAATTGCTTTCATAAACAGGGTTTTTATGCTTTAAAAAATTTGAACACAAGCACCTGATTCGCTTTAAGGCAAGTGTACTGCAGCTAGAGAAGGATTCACGCAGAGGAAGAGAACAGCGTGCTGTGTTTGAAAAACTGACATCACCAGCACTTAAGATTGAATTCTTAAACACATTCCGCTCCCGAGCGGCGCTCCCGGCCTAATTAGAGCTATCTGTGTAAGATTCTGGAACTCTAAGTGTTGTTTCACTGCAGAGTATGATGGGTCGCTCAACTGGGGGCAGGCCATTCAATCGAACCATAATTATTAGTGCAGACTACCTGGGAAGAAAACCAGGATGCGTTCAAGTCCTCCCTAACAGCCTACTTGAGAGTACACGGGGTGACCAGCAGTGGTCCAGAGGGGACCATCTTGAGTTGGGTTAGCAATTATGGAATGTAAGTGATGCTTCTAAAGATACCTGGAAGAAATCCAAGTCTTTCTTAATCATCATTCCATATTCTTCATTTGATCAGTAAATCTCTTGTTGATAGATAATTCACAGGAATTAGACTCAAAGTAATCAAAATTTCAAACCCGTAAATGTCAAGTAATCAAAGATTTCCAAATGTGGAATCCCAGCCACGTGAGGCACAGCTACTGACTATGGTGCCTAAAAGGCTGCATCAGGCAGGAATCTGGGGGGAAAAAAAATACTAGCTTGGTAACTGCAAGGCCCACATCCTCGCAGCTCTGAGCGGGCACCATTATCTCGTGATGGGTAAGAGGGAATTCCGAGATAAATCCCCAACGCCATTGCTAACAGGGCCCAGAGTTCTAACACTGCCTCTTCCTCTGCAGTACCACTTCAATCCAGTGACGTCAGAGCACTATCTTACCTGTGTTTGTTGAATTTTAAGATGGTTATAAATAACCCAGCCACTGCTTTAAGAATATAGTATCACAGTACACAGAAGTGACTTGACCCTAAACCTCCTGTATGTCCTGTACTTCGTGATGATGCTGTGAAGATAAGACTGGCTGGGAGAAACCTGTCTGCTGTCTCTCTACTTTAGGATTAAACCATCACTGCCTTTCAGTTATTTTTTATGAACTTGAAACTAACATGCCTTTGTGGCACGCCTCTAACTTTCTTACATGTCTGACATGCATGTGTCCGGCATCCTTCAGCATCTGAGGGTTTTACTCCATGCTCTCAGGGACGGGGACATCCACGTATGAATAAAACAGACAAAACCCCTGCCTCGTGCTGTGTGCATTCTAATTCACAACACATCAAATCACCACAGACTGAACCTTCAGAAACAGTCCGACATCAGGAACCCAGAACTACAGATTCACGAGGCCAAAGTGAGGAGAGTAAAAAGCAGAAGAGGAAGAAAAAGGAATTTTAGTAATACCCATCGCTCTGAGGCTGAAAAACACTCAACAGATCTACCAAAAATTTGCCCACAGGCTGAATTCTGACACATGTATACGAACTGACAATAGAGGTAAGTGCTCAGAGAAAAGAGACTGTTCCTTCCAGAGGGATGAAACCTGACATTGGCCCCCAAAGTGCTTCATTTGAAAAGCCTGTGAACTGGTGTGACAAATTCCCCCAGACGCCAGTTCCATTTTCTTTTCTTTCCCTCTCTACATTACAAACCAGATCCTTTTGGTTTCGCTTCTGAGTAAACACAGAAGGTGGTTTGCCTGTGGACTGAGGGCAGAAAAATAGAGTATAACAAGCTCTTTCGGATCCTGTAGCAGAATTCATTGTGTTATGTTTTGACCAAGACCATCAGATGTCCGTCTAGCTCAGAACCCAAGAGTATTTCCAGTTTGGTACAAAACCAACGTGCTATCCGTAAGCCAGTAGACATTCCGACCCATCCTTCTTTCAGGGCTAATTTCTCCTGTAAAAAAGATTCGGAAACTCCAGGAAAGGGAGGAAGGCAGGGCACGATGGCAGCAATGAACCCCAGAACTTCGAGCCAAGAGAGGCCGCCTGCCTATCTTCCCGGTCAAAAGCTGGTCTCAGATTTTAAAGACTTTGTCAAAACGGCCCGTCAATGGGCTTCCCTGGTGGCACAGTGGTTAAGAATCCGCCTGCCAATGCAGGGGACACGGGTTCAAGCCCTGGTCCGGGAAGATCCCACATGCCGCAGAGTGGCTGGGCCCGTGAGCCATGGCCGCTGAGCCTGCGCATCCGGAGCCTGTGTTCCGCAACGGGAGAGGCCACAAGAGTGAGAGGCCCGGGTACCACAAAAAAAAAAAAAAAAAACGGCCCGTCAAGAATCCTCCAAATGCCTCCTCTTCCCTTATTGTAACTAGTTCTCACTCTCCAAAAGTTTAGACAAAGCAGATAGATGCTTCACGGTCTTTAGGAGCAGAGTCCCTGGACACGGGGCAGTTTTACTCATTCAACAAATACTGGAGACGCGGTACATTTACTACGAGCCTCTCGAGCTCAGTAAGTGCTGGGAACAAGGGGTGGATGGGTGGGTACGTGCCTTGAAGACTTTCCCACCATCTCCCATAATGATTAAACTAGGTTCATTTGCATGTAGGAAGTTCTCAGAGCTTTTAGAACTTAACCCACAGAAAACCGCCAGCCACCCCCCATCGTCTCCAACAAGCCACGTCCTTCCTTCACTCCGGCTCTTCCTTCCAAATGGAGGGCTGTTGCTTCCATAGAAGACGGTAAAACTCAATCTTACTGAAACCCCCAGACGTGTGCTGCGCTGTCTGTACCACCTGTGAAGGGGGCCACACTCAAACGCGGCTGATTTGGGGAACAGCAAGTGTGTGCAGTGTCTGCAGGTCAATGTGGTTTGTGTTCTAGCCTAAGAATTACAATGGAAACAACGGTTAAGTTGGTTGTTTTTTTTTCATTAAAAAAAAAATCCCAGCCGCTGACAATCTGGGGCCTAAGACAAAGAACAGCTCAGGCTTCAACCCACGTCTTTTTTTTGCCTTGAAGAGAGCGGTGTTTTTTAAACGGGAATTCAATACAGGAATATATGTTTCTATCAGGACAAGTCATGTTTTGCACCTTCTTCTACCCAAGAGGCAGCCAAGCAAAAGACCAAACACACGCCTGCGTACTGAGAACACAGGTGGCTGTCATTCTGCAGCAGTACTACAGGACGGGGGACCCTCCTCCCCTGGGCTGGCGTGCAGTGAGGAAGAGAGCCGGCTGCTTGAGTGCTCGTCAGACTTCACACCTGAGCTCGGAGCAATAAGAGACACCTCCAAGACTCCACAAGTGAGGGTGGCCAGCAGCAATCTCGCAGCTGACGAGAGGATGCACCACAAAGGCAGTCCCTGGGCAACGCAGGACAGGAGCCACCAAAGGCAACGACAAACCCTCTGCGCCAGCTAGGGGTTTCACCAGGTAGGGAACTCCGGGGGAGGGTTAGCCAGACTGCTTTGTGGCACAGGTAGCAGCTGTGAGTCTATAGTTACGCTTACATGTAATGATGCTATCAATTCCAATGTGGATTTAACGATTCTCAAATAATCTTTACTTAGTTTAAAAAAAAAAAGGGCCAATGTTCAGGTGCTGTGACATGTGGACAAAGGTGATCCCAAGCGAACAAACCACAGCAAAGAATCTGGCACCTGAAACGGCAGTACAGGGGAGCCGGGGACCCCGCACAGTGGAAGGAAGGTCAAGCGGACTTCAGAGACTCAGACAGCCAAGGATCAAGGCCCAGCACCTTCCATTCCCAGTAAACAACGTGGCTTGTTTAACTGTGCTGTCACCTGCTCCCTCATCTGTGCAATGCGTGCGACAACAGTGCCTGCTCAGAACTGTCAGGTGGACTGAACAGATTAATCTCCGTACAACGCCTGGCACATGGTAAGCACTCAGCTGTTATAATCATGGTCAGTCCATAAAAAGGCTCAAAAGCCACGCTGGACAGCGTGACAGACCAGCACACCTGGCCCTGCACATCCGCCCACAGCTGGCAGCCACAGCCCCCGGCTCCGTCTACCCCCCAGCTGCCTGTGCCAGCCTGAACTGCCCCCATCACACGCCCCGTTCCTCTGGCCCTTGCCAGCCCAGCGGGAACACACATGGGGTTGCTGCGACGCCGCTCTGTCCCACTTTCTGCACAGCCCACCTCCCTCCCCTTTCTTTGGTGTCCACTCCCAGCTGGTCTGGACAGTGGCTGCCCACCCAGCAGGGGTTGAGGATGAGGCCGCCCAAGCAGCATTCACCTGCGGCCTCCAGCCTCAGTCCACCACCTCCGTAAGGGCAAGTACCAAGGGTGCAGGCTCTGTCATGAAGTAGACTTTGCGAATATTCACAGATGATTAAGAAAAAAGTCACAACCAGGAAGTAGCCTCATCAGCCATTCACTCACTCAACATTTAGGGAAGGCCCGCCGTGTACCACCAGGTCCCAAGGAGTCACCCAGGACGAGGGAGCACACGCAATCTGACAGTGCTGGTGGCTCGTCATTTACAGCAACCAGGCAAAGTCCCTGTCACCCCAACCACACAGAAGCCGCCTGAACCCTTGGGGCAGGTGGAGGCGGAGCCAGGGAGCTTTTCTTTTCCCCCTTTGAAGGTAAATCGGTGCCGCAGAGAATCTTTTTGGCCGTGTTGGGTGCTGTTGCTGTGCACGGGGCTTTCTCTAGTTGCAGCGAGCGGGGGCTACTCTTCGTTGCAGTGGCTTCTCTTGTTGCGGAGCACGGGCTCTAGAGCACAGGCTCAGTAGTTGTGGCTCGCGCGCTTAGTTGCTCCGCAGCATGTGGGACCTTCCTGGACCAGGGCTCGAACCCGTGTCCCCCAGCATTGGCAGGAGGATTCTTAACCACTGGGCCACCAGGAAAGCCCTGCAGAAAGTTTAAGAAAATGTTTGACCTTTATGGAAACCAAAGAGAATGCTTGTAAGAGTGCTCTTAGAGAGAGGGGAAAGATGGTGTAAGAGTAAGACGCGGAGATCACCTTCCTCCCCACAGATACATCAGAAATACATCTACACACGCAACAGCTCCTACAGAACACCTGCTGAACACTGGCAGAAGACCTCAGACCTCCCAAAAGGCAAGAAACTCCCCCACGTACCTGGGTAGGGCAAAAGAAAAAGGAATAAACAGAGACAAAAGAATAAGGACGGGCCCTGCACCAGTGGGAGGAAGCCGTGAAGGAGGAAAGGTTTCCACACGCTAGGAGCCCTTTCGCGGGCGGAGACTGCGGGTGGCGGGAGGGGGGAAGCTTCGGAGCCGCGGAGGACAGCGCAGCCACAGGGGTGCGGAGGACAAAGCGGAGAGATTCCCGCACAGAGGACCAGTGCCGACCAGCACTCACCAGCCCGAGAAGCTTGTCTGCTCACCCGCCGGGGCGGACGGGGCTGGGAGCTGAGGCTCGGGGCTTCGGTCAGTCGGAGCGCAGGGAGAGGACTGGGGTTGGCGACTTGAACACAGCCTGCAGGGGGTTAGTGCACCACGGCTAGCCGGGAGGGAGTCCGGGGAAAAGTCTGGACCTGCCGAAGACGCAAGAGACTTTTTCTTCCCTCTGTGTTTCCTGGTGCGCGAGGAGAGGGGATTAAGAGCGCTGCTTAAAGGAGCTCTAGAAACGGGTGCGAGCCGCGGCTAACAGCGCGGACCCCAGAGACGGGCATGAGACGCTAAGGCTGCTGCTGCCGCCACCAAGAAGCCTGTGTGCAAGCACAGATCACTATCCACACCTCTCTTCCGCAGAGCCTGTGCAGCCCGCCACTGCCAGGGTCCCGGGATCCAGGGACAACTCCCCCGGGAGAACGCACGGCGCGCCTCAGGCTGGTGCAACGTCACGCCAGCCTCTGCCGCCGCAGGCCCGCCCCGCACTCCGTGCCCCTCCCTCCCCCCCGCCTGAGTGAGCCAGAGCCCCCGAAACAGCGGCTCATTTAACCCCGTCCTGTCTGAGCGAAGAACAGACGCCCTCCGGCGACCAACACGCACAGGCGGGGCCAAGTCCAAAGCTGAGCCCCGGGAGCTGTGCGAACAAAGAAGAGAAAGGGAAATCCCTCCCAGCAGCCTCAGCAGCAGCGGATTAAATCACAATCAACTTGATGTACCTGCATCTGTGGAATACATGAACAGACAACGGATCATCCCAAATTGAGGGGGTGGGCTTTGAGAGCAAGATTTATGATTTTTTCTCCTTTTCCTCTTTTTGTGAGTGTGTATGTGTATGCTTCTGTGTGAGATTTTGTCTCTATAGCTTTGCTTTCACCATTTCTCCTAGGGTTTTGTCCGTCTTTTAATTTTTTTTTATTTTGATAACTTTTACTTTATTTTATCCTCTTTCTTTCTACTTTTTCTCCCTTTTATTCTGAGCCGTGTGGATGAAAGGCTCTTGGTGCTGCAGCCAGGGGTCAGGGCTGTACCTCTGAGGTGGGAGAGCCAATTTCAGGACACTGGTCCACAAGAGACCTCCCAGCTCCACATAATATCAAACGGCGAAAATCTCCCAGAGATCTCCATCTCAACACCAGCACCCAGCTTCACTCAACGACCAGCAAGCTACAGTGCTGGACAGCCTATGCCAAACAACTAGCAAGACAGGAACACAACCCCACCCATTAGCAAAAAGGCTGCCTAAAATCATAAGGCCACAGGCAACCCAAAACACACCACTAGACGTAGACCTGCCCACCAGAAAGACAAGATCCAGCCTCATCCACCAGAACACAGGCACTAGTCCCCTCCACCAGGAAGCCTACACAACCCACTGAACCAACTTTAGCCACTGGGGACAGACACCAAAAACAAGGGGAACTACGAACCTGCAGCCTGCATAAAGGAGACCCCAAACACAGTAAGATAAGCAAAATAAGAAGACAGAGAAACACACAGCAGAAGAAGGAGCAAGATAAAAACCCACCAGACCTAACAAAAGAAGAGGAAATAGGCAGTCTACCTGAAAAAGAATTCAGAATAATGATAGTAAAGATGATCCAAAATCTTGGAAATAGAATAGACAAAATGCAAGAAACATTTAACAAGGACCTAGAAGAACTAAAGATGAAATAAGCAACGATGAACAACACAATAAATGGAATTAAAAATACTCTAGATGGGATCAATAGCAGAATAACTGAGGCAGAAGAACGGATAAGTGACCTGGAAGATAAAATAGTGGAAATAACTACTGCAGAGCAGAATAAACAAAAAAGAATGAAAAGAACTGAGGACACTATCAGAGACCTCTGGGAAACATTAAACACACCAACGTTCGAATTATAGGGGTTCCAGAAGAAGAGAGAAAAAAGGGACTGAGAAAATATTTGAAGAGATTATAGTTGAAAACTTCCCTAATATGGGAAAGGAAATAGTTAATCAAGTCCAGGAAACACAGAGAGTCCCATACAGGATAAATCCAAGGAGAAACATGCCAAGACATATTAATCAAACTGTCAAAAATTACATACTAAGAAAACGTATTAAAGCAGCAAAGGAGAAACAAATAACACACAAGGGAATCCCCATAAGGTTAACAGCTGATCTTTCAGCAGAAACTCTGCAAGCCAGAAGGGAGTGGCAAGACATATTTAAAGTGATGAAGGAGAAAAACCTACAACCAAGATTACTCTACCCAGCAAGGATCTCATTCAGATCTGATGGATAAATTAAAATCTTTTTTTTACATCTTTATCGGAGTATAATTGCTTTACAATAGTGTGTTAGCTTCTGCTTTATAACAAAGTGAATCAGTTATACATATACATATGTTCCCATATCTCTTCCCTCTTGCGTCTCCCTCCCTCCCACCCTCCCTATCGCACCCCTCCAGGTGGTCACAAAGCACCGAGCTGATCTCCCTGTGCTAAGCGGCTGCTTGATGGACAAATTAAAATCTTTACAAAGAAAAGCTGAGAGTCCAGCACCACCAAACCAGCTCTACAACAAATGCTAAAGGAACTTCTCTAGGCAGGAAACACAAGAGAAGGGAAAGACCTACAATAACAAACCCAAAACAATTAAGAAAATGGGAATAGGAACATACATATCAATAATTACCTTAAATATAAATGGATTAAATGCTCCAACCAAAACACACAGACTGGCTGAATGGATACAAAAGCAAGACCCATATATATGCTGTCTACAAGAGACCCACTTCAGACCTAGGAACAGATACGGACTGAAAGTGAGGGGATGGAAAAAGATATTCCATGCAAATGGAAATCAAAAGAAAGCTGGAGTAGCAATTCTCATATCAGACAAAACAGACTTTAAAATAAAGACTATTACAAGAGACAAAGGACACTACATAATGATCAAGGGATTGATCCAAGAAGAAAATACAACAATTGTAAATATTTACACACCCAACATAGGAGCACCTCAATACATAATGCAAATACTAAGTCATAAAAGGGGAAATTGACAGTAACACATTCATAGCAGGGGATTTTAACACCCCAGTTTCACCAATGGACAGATCATGCAAAATGAAAATAAGGAAACACAAGCTTTAAATGACACATTAAACAAGATGGACTTAATTGATATTTATAGGACAGTCCATCGAAAAACAGAATACACATTTTTCTCAAGTACTCATGGAACATTCTCTAGGATAGATCATATCTTGGGTCACAAATCAAGCCTTGGCAAATTTAAGAAAACTGAAATTGTATCAAGTATCTTTTCTGACCACAACACTGAGACTAGGTATCAATTACAGGAAAAGATCTGTAAAAAATACAAACCCATGGAGGCTAAACAATACACTACTTAATAACGAAGTGATCATTAAAGAAATCAAAGAGGAAATCAAAAAATACCTAGAAACATGACAATGGAGACATGACGACCCAAAACCTATGGGATGCAGCAAAAGCAGTTCTAAGAGGGAAGTTTATAGCAATACAATCCTACCTTAAGCAACAGGAAACATCTCGAATAAACAACCTAACCTTGCACCTAAAGTAATCAGAGAAAGAAGAACAAAAAAACCCCAAAGTTAGCAGAAGGCAAGAAATCATAAAGATCAGATCAAAAATAAATGAAGCAAACGATAGCACAGATCAATAAAACTAAAAGCTGGTTCTTTGAGAAGATAAACAAAATTGATAAACCATTAGCCAGACTCATCAAGAAGAACAGGGAGGGGCTTCCCTGGTGGCGCAGTGATCGACAGTCTGCCTGCCAATGCAGGGGACACGGGTTCGTGCCCCGGTCTGGGAAGATCCCACATGCTGTGGAGCGGCTGGGCCCGTGAGCCATGGCTGCTGAGCCTGCGTGTCCGGAGCCTGTGTTCTGCAATGGGAGAGGCCACAAGAGTGAGAGGCCCACGTACTGCAAAAAAAAAAAAAAAAAAAAAAAAAGAAGAACAGGGAGAAGACTCTCAAATCAATAGAATTAGAAATGAAAAAGTAGAAGTAACAACTGACACTGCAGAAATACAAAAGATCATGAGAGTTTACTACAAGCAACTCTATGCCAATAAAATGGACAACCTGGAAGAAATGGACAAATTCTTAGAAATGCACAACCTGCCAAGACTGAATCAGGAAGAAACAGAAAATACGAACAGACCCATCACAAGCACAGAAATTGAAACTGTGATTAAAAATCTTCCAACAAACAAAAGCCCAGGACCAGATGGCTTCACAGGCAAATTCTATCAAACATTTAGAGAAGAGCTAACACCTATCCTTCTCAAACTCTTCCAAAATATAACAGAGGGAGGAACACTCCCAAACTCATTCTACGAGGCCACCATCACCCTGATACCGAAACCAGACAAGGATGTCACAGACAAAGAAAACTACAGGCCAATATCACTGATGAACATAGATGCATAAATCCGCAACAAAATACGAGCAAACAGAATCCAACAGCACATTAAAAGGATCATACACCATGATCAAGTGGGGTTTATTCCAGGAATGCAAAGATTCTTCAGTATACACAAATCAATCAACATGATACACCATATATTAACAAACTGAAGGAGAAAAACCATATGATCATTTCAATAGACGCAGAGAAAGCTTTCGACAAAATTCAACACCCATTTATCATAAACACCCTGCAGAAGGTAGGCACAGAGGGAACTTTCCTCAACATAATAAAGGCCATATATGACAAACCCACAGCCAACATTGTCCTCAATGGTGAAAAACTGAAAGCATTTCCACTTGTCCACCGGAACAAGACAAGATTGCCCACTCTCACCACTCTTATTCAACAGTTTTGGAAGTTTTAGCCACAGCAATCAGAGAAGAAAAGGAAATAAACGGAATCCAGCTCGGAAAAGAAGAAATAAAGCTGTCACTGTTTGCAGATGACATACTATACACAGAGAATCCTAAAGATGCTACCAGAAAACTACTACAGGTAATCAATGAAAACTACTACAGGTAATCAATGAATTTGGTAAAGTAGCAGGATACAAAATTAATGCACAGAAATCTCTTGCATTCCTATACACTAATGACGAAAAACCTGAAAGTGAAATCAAGAAAACACTCCCATTTACCACTGCAACAAAAAGAATAAAATATCTAGGAATAAACCTACCTAAGGAGACAAAAGACCTGTATGCAGATAATTATAAGACACTGATGAAAGAAATTAAAGATACAAATAGATAGAGAAATATACCATGTTCTTGGATTGGAAGAATCAACATTGTGAAAATGACTCTACTACCCAAAGCAATCTACAGATTCAATGCAATCCCTATCAAACTACCACTGGCATTTTTCACAGAACTAGAACAAAAAATTTCACAATTTGTATGGAAACACAAAAGACCCTGAATAGCCAAAGCAATCCTGAGAATGAAAAACGGGGCTGGAGGAATCAGGCTCCCTGACATCAGACTATATTACAAAGCTACAGTAATCAAGACAGTATGGTACTGGCACAAAAACAGAAATATAGATCAATGGAACAGGATAGAAAGCCCAGAGATAAACCTACGCACATATGGTCACCTTACCTTTGATAAAGGAGGCAGGAATGTACAGTGGAGAAAGGACAGCCTCTTCAATAAGTGGTGCTGGGAAAACTGGACAGGTACATGTAAAAGTATGAGATTAGAACACTCCCTAACACCATACACAAAAATAAGCTCAGAATGGATTAAAGACCTAAATGTAAGGCCAGAAACTATCAAACTCTTGGAGGAAAACATAGGCAGAACACTCTATGACAAGCAAGATCCGTTTTGACCCACCTCCTAGAGAAATGGAAATAAAAACAATAAACAAATGGGACCTAATGAAACTTAAAAGCTTTTGCACAGCAAAGGAAACCATAAACAAGAAGAAAAGACAACCCTCAGAATGGGAGCAAATATTTGCAAATGAAGCAAGTGACAAAGGATTAATCTCCAAAATTTACGAGCAGCTTATGCAGCTCAATAACAAAAAAACAACCCAATCCAAAAATGGGCAGAAAAACTAAATAGACATTTCTCCAAAGAATATATACAGATCGCCAACACACACCTGAAAGAATGCTCAACATCATTAATCATTAGAGAAATGCAAATCAAAACTACAATGAGATATCATCTCACACCGGTCAGAAGGGCCATCATCAAAAAATCTGGAAACAATAAATGCTGGAGAGGGTGTGGAGAAAAGGGAACCCTCTTGCACTGCTGGTAGGAATGTGAATTGGTACAGCCACTATGGACAACAGTATGGAGGTTCCTTAAAAATCTACAAATAGAACTACTATATGACCCAGCAATCCCACTACTGGGCATATACCCTGAGAAAACCATAATTCAAAAAGAGTCTTGTACCACAATGTTCACTGCAGCACTATTTACAATAGCCAGGTCATGGAAGCAACCGGAATGTCCATCAACAGATGAATGGATAAAGAAGATGTGGCACGTATATACAACGGAATATTACTCAGCCGTAAAAAGAAACGAAATTGAGCTATTTGTAATGAGGTGGATGGACCTAGAGTCTGTCATACAGAGTGAAGTAAGTCAGAAAGAGAAAAACAAATACCGTATGCTAACATATATATGGAATCTAAGAAAAAACAATGTCGTGAAGAACCTAGGGGTAAGACGAGAATAAAGACACAGACCTACTATAGCATGGACTTGAGGATATGGGGAGGGGGAAGGGTAAGCTGTGACAAAGTGAGAAAGTGGCATGGACATATATACACTACCAAACGTAAGATAGCTAGTGGGAAGCAGCCGCATAAAACAGGGAGATCAGCTCGGTGCTTTGTGACCACCTAGAGGGGTGGGATAGGGAGGGTGGGAGGGAGATGCAAGAGGGAAGAGATATGGGAACGTATGTATACGTATAACTGATTCACTTTGTTATAAAGCAGAAACTAACACACCATTGTAAAGCAATTATACTCCAATAAAGATGTTAAAAAAAAAAAAAAGAGTGTTCTTAGAAATCTGGTGGGGGACTTACGCAGCGGTCCAGTGGTTACGACTCCGTACTTCCAATGCAAGGGGCACGGGTTCGATCCCTGATCAGGGAACTAAGATCCCTCATGCCTTGCGGCTTGGCAAAAACAAAAAAATTTTTAATTTAGAAAAGAAAAAGGGCTTCCCGGGTGGTGCAGTGGTTGAGAGTCTGCCTGCCGATGCAGGGGACGCGGGTTTGTGCCCCGGTCCGGGAAGATCCCACATGCCGCCGAGGGGCTGGGCCCGTGAGCCATGGCCGCTGAGCCTGTGCTCTGCAACGGGAGAGGCCACAGCAGTGAGAGGCCCGCGTATCGCGGGGAAAAAAAAAAAAAAAAAAAGTGATCCGGTGGTTTGGTTTTAAAACCTCTGACAAAGGTATTCCTGAATGAATAACTTAGGACTCTCAGGGATACCTTTGGGCCAAAAGTTAATAATTTACAGCTGAGCAAGTGGAGGTAAACCGCCACTTTACAGCAAGCTTCTAATTTCTGACGGGTCACGGAAATTACAAAGGGCATCCCCCCTTCACATGTGAGCCAAGCCAGCATCCGCCTTGCGCTAATCTGACTCACTTGGTCTTTGAGGAGGAAAATCCGTAGGAGGTGCTTTTCCACCTTGCTCTTTTCTAAATGAAAATCACAACAAAATTTAAGCGACAGCATCTTTTCTCAGTCATGGTTAAATACAAATATTGCTGAATTTAAAGTCAGCAGAAATTATATGGACTTCACTACAAGACACAGACAAGTTGGCCTTTAAACAAGTTTATTTACACTGCTGATTATAAAAGTAATCCAATGTCATTTTAGAGAATTCGGAAAATGTAAGGCCAGCACCAGAGAGAAGTGCCGGCACATCCGTGTGTCTCCTCCGCCCGGTCTTCTTCCTGGGTATACGCCGTACGCTTCCTTTGTGGTCTATTTATATAGACATCTGTGCCCTGCCATTTTCTTATTAACTATGTCACTAACTCGTCTTTAAAAACAATTTTCAGTGGCTTCATACTATGTCAATAATGTATTAAATCAGCTCCCTACGTGTTCTACTTGTTAGTACAATGCCTGGTGTCCACGAACTGTATCATCTGCTTGAATCACACTGTCACCCATCAACAGAAAAAACAGAATTGGTAGCAAAGGCTCTGGGAGACTAGAATCACTGCCAAGCTGGCCACATTACTTAGTAATTACTTAGTAAGTTAGCAAACAAACTTCCCTGGTTATGTACACGTGTGTAGCCAGGGAAAGGGAGGGGGGGGTGGCATTTTCATAAATTAACCCGAACACAAAATCATCCATCGTCTTGCCACTAAAATAAGGTGTGCTCAGCCAGTTCACACGGTAAGGGCACCAGGAAGCAGAGAGAGCGTGGCTCAGACCAGGGCACCTGCAGCAGCTCAGGGGAGCCATCGAGTTCCTGGTGGGGACCCCCAAACCCTCCTAGAGCAGCAGTTCTCAAACTTCCTGGGCTCAGGGTAAATCCAATCAGTTACTCCTTGAAGTGACAGCCTAACTTCATTTTAAGGAAAACAAGTGACAAACACCCAAGTGTGAATAACTGGTCTGTCACTTTTAAGTACAGGGTGATGCCCCATGAGAAAAGCTGTTAGTTAAGCTGATAACAAACTGCACGTTTTTTCTTAAAGCCACCACCCGTCAGCATGCAGCAGAGGTGCTTTCCACGCACTGCCCACTTTGTCACAGTATCGAAAAACAGTAAGGAAAGAGCTAAACTTTAATAAAGTTAGTGTCTACTGTTTCACTGAGGACATTGCTGAGCGGAGCTGTTTTTTGTAATCCCCACAAGCACACGGAGGTGGATTTCACCCCAGGGCTGGCCCAGGGCAGTCTCACACCAAAGCACCAGCAGTCTTGCCACCACTGCTTGTGCACCATCAGGACAAATACCAATGCCACTAAACAGCCAAAAAAAAAAAAAACAACCTTAGTTTTACCAAGAAAATAAGCTTGACCTTGAAGACCATCGGAAAAATTCGTATAGATCCCCAGGGATCCACAGACCATCCTTTGAGCACCACCAGTGCAGGGGGCAAGAAAACTAAATGAACTTCGAGACAGTTTTTCACTTTCTATTTTTACAGTAAGGCCATAAAAAATCTTTAAATGTCTAATTCTATCTAAAAAGAACAAGCTTGCTCATTTTTAAGGATTTCGGGATTCTTGAACGACCAACAATAATCAAACACAGAAAATACTAACACTATACACAGACCAGCTCCCTCAGCCTCAGGAAGAGGTAGAAGCATCTCTAAGCCAAGGAAAACAGAAAACCCCAAGTCCAGAGGAGAACGCATCTGAGGAAGTCATTTTCTGCTCAAGTTCAAGAGTTCAACTACTCAAAAATGTTGATGAATTGGAACGAAATGTATACAACTGCTCTCAGAACCCAAGAATAGCAACATATCAACTTTTTTAAAAGGTCAAGAAACTGTGTCCTTGTACTAGGGTACTTCAGTCTTAGCAATTATAAATTGTCCTTCAAACCAGGAAAATGAAAAACTTAGTACAGTTTTCAGTGACAAAGGTACAGACTAGCCACTTCTGAGTCTCCATCTGTGAATTTACTTAGAAGTTGTTAAATTATACTGGAGGTCTTTTGGCAATGCTCACAACATACATAATATAAAAATAATCCTCACATAAAGAAAAATCCTCCGATAATGGATAGATATGATTCAGTGATTTTTAAAGAATTCCTTCTTGGTATCTCCTACAAAACTAGGAGACTCCCAAAGCAGAAATACACTCATACATACACTAGGAACCTTTGTGGAGGGGACTAGGGGATGCTGCGCAGCCCTCGCACCCCTACAGGCTGATGGCACCGAGGGAGGCACGCGGATGGTACCCGTGAGTTGAAGAAAGGAATAAAAAAAAAGCAAAGGAAGGAACACAGAGGATGGTAGACTGACTGGTAGGATGTGCCAACTGAATCCAGTTTCCATCTGGAACTCTCAGAAGACTAAGGACTTTGGATTTCATCTCGTCAGGGTTAGGGTTCTTCTGCTGTAACAGATACATGTATGTGTGTAACTGAACCACTTGGCTGTACACCTGAGACTACTAGAACACTGTTACTCAACTATACTCCAATACAAAAATTTTAAAGGAAAAGGAAAAAAACTGTAGAGCAAACATCTAAATACAAACTTATTCTCAAACATTTAACTTTCTGAGATGCAAATAATTTCTAGTAGTCCCAAATACACCTGAGAAAAAAAGAATACACTGTCTAGGGCTATTGGATACACTAAAGCAGGCATGAGACATTTCCTAAGTTTTCCCTTCCCTAGAAAGAGGAATAATCTTTATTAAAAATTTTCATTCATCAATAGAACAGTATCAACAGGATATCAAGATGAAGGTGTTACCTGCCTGAATGCAACAGAGAAAGAAGACCAGCATGGTACCCCCCCGAGGTCTAGAGAAGCATCCTAGATTTTCGACCAATGAAGCAGAGGAGAACAGGGAAAAAGCAAACCCTTGAGCCTTTCTTACCCCATCTCCCCCCGTCCCATATTTCTTGAGTGTTCATATTTCACAAGTGGACCTCAAAATGCTTTCTAAACTTGCTCCAGCCATAACTTAAGTGGTAAGTCAAAAACTTACCAAAAATCAAGGTTTTCTGATAGCTGTCATATACTACACACCCTCAATGAAAAGTGCTAGACTTCGCCCACACCAAACCAACAAGAAGCAAATGAACTGATTTGTATTTGACCTTCTCTTTCTCCAGCCCTGATCACTGATGAAGGTAAAATGAATGTTTTCATTAAGAATGGATGTAGTAAGTCTAAAACCAATTTTTTAAAAACCAGATAAACCAAAAAACGCATAGTCAGGTAACAAGCTATGGGTCAGGATGTTCTCATTTGGATGGGCACATTCAAACACGTGTCTGGTATGAAACACCCAAGCTGCATTTTTTTTTAACTTTTATTTATTTGGCTGCATTGGGTCTTAGCTGCAGCACGCAGGTTTTTCTAGTGGTGCGTGGGCTCTAGAGCGCGCGGGCTTAGTTTCAGTTGCCCCGCGGCATGTGGGATCTTAGTTCCCCGACCAGGGATCGATCCCACGCCACCTGCACTGAAGTCAGATTCTTAACTGCTCGACCACTAGGGAAGTCCCCCACAAGCTGCACTTTAAATCGTTGATCCAAATGATGAGCTGGCAGGGAAGAAGTGTGTTCTCTCGTTTTTACGAGCCAGTCTTCAAGCTCAACTTATATTAAAACGTTTGACAACCATCGGCGTAAAATGCTACCTTAAAGATCTGAATAAATCACACCATTATAAAGGTACGTAGTCAACACAGTCTCAGAGCTAGGTCTTTTAAACACTGAATAATCGGGTTGAAATTCTTTTCCTTCCCAGTATTTTTCTTCTATGCATAATTTCAAGTTTACCTGCAAATAACATGTCATCAGCCTATAGCTGCTTTTAAGAGTCTATTTTGATTACAGCATGTTTCCCAGTAAATCTTTCTTATTCTGTATATTATCCATCTACCACAAAAGAGGTACAGAAAGTGAATTAATGTCAGTGCCAATTTTCATAATACGTAATTGAGCATAACCTTCTTAGTGTCATGGGTCATTCTAACAGCAAATGAGATAAATGCTTAAACCCTTATCCAGCCCACTTCAAAATGAATTTAAGCTTTTAAAACAACGATCTTGAGCTGCTTACCCACTGCCTATTCCTAAGAAACACACGCAAGCGTACAACCTGTGTTCAAGACAGACCTCAAACGCTGCTTGCAATGTTCAAGAAGGAACACCATAATCCTTGGCATATTAATAGTAAAATTCTGTTAATGTATCGTAAAATGCAATACTTTTGCTAACATGCTCATTTAACTGTAAGGAAGAACTTTTTTTTAAACAAGAAATGCAAAATGTTCTCAGTAGCAGAACATACCACCTTCAAATGTGTATACAAACTGCACTGATTCAAAGTCTAACCATTCCTGGGACTTGTTTGGGTCCAAATGAATAGGTAGGGGGATAAAACTAATGAACAGAGATAACATAAGGCCACAAGTCACACATTCAACTCAAGACTTCAACAGGATGCCCACTGGACACGTACAAGATGAGTGTCACTGAGGCTACACAACGGTGTAAATATTAACACCCAGGCTTCCACTTTCAAAGCCAGGAAGACTGTCTAGAGGCGACCTGGGAAAGGCTTTCAGTCTTGAAATTAGATTTCCTGGAAATAAAGTGTCTACCACAGATGAAGCTGCCAAGAATTCACAGTCAGAAGCGGACACAGGAGGAAAATCCTCATCGAGCTCTGCCCCCTCTCATTTGGCGGATGACGCAGGGGATGCGAAACGAGTGGACCAGAGTGAAGGCGGAGAATCTTTACTTTGACCCCTTTGGTATCAGGCTCCAGCCAACGACAGAAATCCGTCCAAAGGATCAAATGTGTTTTTCAAATCTGACATTTTAACTGCCAGATTCATGCCCAACTTCAGCACAACAGATTCGGATCCACCAACATCTTTTCTATGACATTGAAAACCCCAGAAAAGCTCTACAAAGGTTCAGCGTCCTCAGCCTCGCCAGGGACTCCTGGCAAGAGAATCTGCGTATCTTCCAGGCGTGACCGAGAAAGTGGTAATTAGCCACCTGGGAGCCAGTTGTACCTGGGATTCCAGCCACGCCCTGAGGTGACCCAGACAAGAGTCTTTTGTTCAGAGTCTCATCCCCCCATTGTACAGATGCTGCCACTTTTACTGATACAAAGTATCTGAAAGTAACCGAGTTCTTTTGAGCAAACCATACCAGTTAAGAGACTATATCCCATCAAGGAATCATTTTTAATTCAATGTTGCTTTTCTTTCTTAATGGGAGATCTGTAGTCAAAAATGAGCAAAAAAAAAAAAAATCAGTGTACTGAAACCCAGAGGCAAATGTCTGTTATCTCAGTTTTCTTAGACATCTGCAGCAAGGGTTTTTTGGGTGTGTCTGGTGATTGGAAATCACTAACGGGCTTCTGCCAGCTCTCACTCACCCACTAACTCAGCATCTGACAGAGCAAACTAGGGCTGGCATTCAAATCTGACAGCTGGCTGGAGAGAAGGGAAGGAAGCCATTTTTTTTTGGTAGAGAGGTGAGAATAATACATGCCAGTGTTCCTCCGTACCAACCGTAATGCTGTCCACAGGAAGCCCTGAAACCCAGCAACAGGAACATGGCCACAGAAGACCTGGCACAGCCCAGCAATGCATATTTTCTCCCACCAAAATACTCAACTTTTTCAAGTAAAAAAAAAAAAAAAAATGCTAACGAAGAGCCATCTGCCAAGAACGTTCAACCTTCTCCCATTCAGGCATTAGTACCTATTGGGAAGGATTAATTTTACATTCAAAGGAGCAGGGGTTGAATTGTTAGATTACAAATCCTTAGAGAAATATGCTTCGCCTACCAGGAACTTCTAAATTTACATTTTAAAGCTAACTAAATCTTTAAATGTCTACTCTAACTGTGAAATTCAAATAGCAATTACAGAGGGTTGTGTGTCTTCTCTCCCCTATTATAAATGAATATGCAGTAACAAAACACTGATGCTGGAAGATCTAGTGGTGACACTAAATATAGGCAGATGTTTCCCATGTGAAACGACCGCTGGACCTGATCCAGAAAGCATCACAACAGAGGACGGTCCATGTGTAAAATCCAAGGACAACAGCACCATTGCTCATCACCACGGCTATGGGCCACTTCAGGAAAACCTGAAGTGAGCAGGAAGACCAGGAGCTTCGGTAATGATGCCTTAGGGCCCTGGGGTGCCCGCTGAGAGACCTCCACGGCTCTTCACCCTCACACCTGCCTCATACACATCTCTGCAAAGTGTGCTTCGAATTCCTCTTCACAAAGTAACCAAAGACCAACACGGGAAAGACTGCTGTTCTCCACCTTCCCTCCTGCCTGACGGTGGAGAAATGGATGAGCTGAAATTCCAGGAAGATGGGTTTCAGTTGCACGAAGGAGGCCTGCCAGCTCCTGTGATATAGGGGCAGTGACAACAGGGCAAACAGGTCTCGGCAATTCCCCAGCGTTACTGCTGTGGAGGACAAAACTGCAGCTAACCTCCAGCAGCCTGGGAACTGTGGCCTGCCAAACATACATAAGTAAAAGACGAACAAGAACTGGAAGACCCGGACAGACACTAAGACGATTACACAACCGCCCCTGGCACCGTCGGCAGTGTAGTGCTGCAACCCAAAGGAAGTTTTGTTTTTTTTTAATAAATTTATTTATTTATTTTTGGCTGCATTGGGTTTTCATTGCCATGTGCGGGCTTTTCTCTGGTTGCAGCGAGAGGGGGTTACTCTTGGTTGCGGTGCCCAGGCTTCTCACTGCGGTGGCTTCTCTTGTTGCGGAGCACGGGCTCTAGGTGCATGGGCTTCAGTAGTTGCAGCACCCGGGCTCAGTAGTTGTGGCGCACGGTTTAGTCTCTCCGCAGCATGTGGGATCTTCCCTGACCAGGGCTTGAACCCATGTCCCCTGCACTGGCAGGCGGATTCTCAACTACTGCACCACCAGAGAAGCCCCGAGAAGTTTTTAGATTTTTGCCTTTTCTGGAGAAGTCGAGGGTAGGAAGCAGCTACCTTGTCGGGAGTACTTGAAAGATGATGATGTACAGGCCAGAGGGTTTTCCGCAGAGGCTTTTCTAGCAGGACAAAGTGAAAACCACCACCAAACAGTTCCTGGGCATCTCGGTACCAAGTCCTATGCAGGGCACTGTAACTAAGTTAATACCCATCGCCTTCCCTCCAGGCCTCCAGCACGTGAGTGCACAGAGCAGACGGGGGCTAAGAGTCAGAATTCAGGGTGAACAGCAAGTGTGGTGCTTGCCTGCAGCCTTGCTTAAAATACAAGCACAGCCAGCTGACTTTTACAGTTCCTCCCGCACTGTGCGTGTAGCCTCGGAAAAGCCACAGCAATCCTTACACCACAGAGCATAAGCAAAGGACTTTTCTCTGGACTACGCCTCATTTTCTATTTGAGTAACCGAAATTCAACAACTTGCACAATAAATAAGGGAATCTTCTGAGTCCAATTAGTACTTATTCGAATTTACACAGCCCCATTTCTCCCTGCATTCCATTTAAACCTGATTTGTTTTTTAAATATCATTATGGGAAACTAGCATTATGCTGCCAAGTTCTATTATTTGAATGGTTCATAAATGGATTTACAGCTGCTGCTTACCGTATGCATTCGCTCACCAAGAGCATTCATACAGATACTCTGACACCTGCATTCGCCCTCCTGCAGAGAGCTGGGTATTCGTACCTGGAAAACTTTCACTTAAATTGCTTTAATGGGTTCTAAATAAAACACTACTTGCAGTGATTCATTTTTCCATTTGATTGGCCAAGGATGTGAATTATAGCTCACAGGGTAAACTCATAAATAAATAGTACTAGTATCTTACCTGGGAGCTTTCATGCAATATGGAATTGAGATTTCTATTTGCCCATTACGGACACGCTCCTACAGCAAGCACCCCATGGTCCAGCTGGGCAGGTGTGTGGGGCACAGTAAGTCATAAACAGGCATCTCCTTCTCTTCCCCACCAAATCAGGGTCAGGAATAATACCTACGCAGGCTCGACTGGAATGCAGATGTGTCTCAGAGGGTACAAGTCTTACTATTTAAAATGTGTAATATTAAACCGTGTCACAATGATTTCAATGTACTCCGAACATAAAATTTCTCAGCAAGTGTCACTAGACTCCAGAAAAACCCAGAAGGTTCTTCTTGATACAACCATTTAAATTAAGTGCCACTTTGCTGTACACCTGAAACTAACAACATTGTTCATCAACTATACTCCGATATAAAATAAAAAGTTAAAAATCACAGTGCCACAGCCTCAATGGCAGATCAAATCCTAAGAAGCCAATTAACCCATAAATATGAATCAAAGGACCACTACGTACAGCAGGAGAAATCAAAACCACTGTTCCTACAGAGAACAGGACCATGATAGGCAGAAAGTGGGTTTCAAGTCGATGCAGGAGCCAGGGACATCGCTGATGACGAAAAGGTAAGTCATGTGTGAAACTCATCACAAAAATTATCCTTCAAGCGTCCTCCTTTAGCACCAAGTCCATCTATATTTAGGGGCTCTCCTCTGATTTTGTATTTTCCCTAAATGTCTTTCCCATGATTAAACTTTCCATCTTTCATTTCTCTCTTCAAAAAGAAAAAAATACCGATTCCACAAAGATGGCAGCCCACCCTCTCCAGGGTCTTCTATATCCCAGCTCTATTATTAATTACTCCTTCTTTGTCCTACATCTTCAACTTCTCCCTCAAAACCAGGAGGCATTCTTATAGTGCTGTGGTCAAGAGTGAGATGTACACAGGTAAGATGGGGCAATCTTACTGCCTTTGCCACCTGGAGCCACTTAATCGTGTGCCTCAGTTTCCTCATCTGTAAAACTGGGAGTAATAACTCTCTCCCCATCTCCTAGGGTTGCAGGAGGGACTGGGCAAGTTCATTCAGGTACAGCTACAGAATGTGGCCGACACGGGGCAAGCCCTCTATCATGTGAACTATTTTAATGATAACTGACCTCCTCCCTTCCACTAAAATACGCTCATGTCTCTCCATCCTTTTAAAAAAGCTTCCCCTGACCTCCTTTTTCCCACCCTTCCCGCTTCTCTTTCCATCTGAGCTTCTTCAAAGAATACTTTACATTCCTTCCTCACTAACCATTTAACTTAAGTGACTTTCTACAACCAGCAGCCGCGAAACCGAACCCAGATGACTCGGCAGCATTTCAAGCCTCTTTTGCTGCATCTGAAGTAACTGACCACTCCTCCTGGGAGATGCTACCTACTTTCTTCACCCCTCCTCTTGGTCTACCCCTAACTCTGAGGGTTCATCCTCCAGCTCCTTCAACAGCGTGGCCCAAGGCCCACTGTTCTGCCTTATATCCCGTGTGGAGAACACCTCACCCACGCTCACGGTTTTCAGCACCGTCTGCATCTAATGAGCCCTAGGAGCGCATCTCCACCACTGGCCTCTGCTAAGTGAGCCTCGGGCATCACCATGTGTTTGTCCTATAGACACACCAACCTCAACACATCCAAGACAGAATCGGTGGTGTCTGCCCCCAGCTCCACTCCCAAAGTGCTGATTTCAGACCACGGCCCGACAGCCAGAAACCTGGGAGCGGTCTTCAAGTTTCTCCCTCAGCAGCCACACAGAAATGGGCAAACGGCTGCTGACCGTGCGAAGTACTCTGAAAGCCGCCTCGTTTTCCCACATCCCGACGACCACTGCCCTAGCCCAGCCCTGTCTCACCTGAAACCTCACAAACACCAGCGACCTCATCTCCTCACGGCCGGCAGAGGTCCGCTCACCTGACCACGAAGCTTCGCCGGCTCCCACCTCTCATCAGGTCGGAGCCAAGCTCCAGACACACCGCAGGCCGGCTTCACCTCCCCTCCTGCCGACCACCCTGCCCCAGGCGGGGGCCGCCCTCCGCTCACGTGGGCCTGTGTGCACGGACTCCACGCACGCCCCCACTAGCAAGGGAACCACTTACCTTCCGAAGTCCAGCTCCGGCTTTATCTGCAAGGAGCCCTCTCTATCCTCCCGTTGCAAACGGCCCTAGTTAGTGTCTCTCCCCCGCCCCCACCTGGGCTCCTCCGTCTATCGCTGTTCACCCTTCCCACACCCTCAGCCCCTTGAGGGTCCGTGTCCTGCTCATCTCTGTGTTCTCAACTGGTACTCAGCAGAACTCAGTATTTACAGGACTGGATACCTACACCCAATAAGTAAAAAAGTAGGGCTCCATTTAGTTATAATACCTAAAGGGGAGCAATGTCTGGAATATCCTTGGGCAAACAGTACTCAGACACACAGATGTCTTAAACATTCTCCTTCCGAGTAGTGTAACAGCAAATGTAGATGAATCTCAAATGATACTTGAAGATTTGTTCATAACTATGAGGAAAATTTGGTGTAATAGATAAGAAAGCATGGACTGACCTCGCAGCGATTAGGATGGTTATCAAAAAAACCAACAACAAAAAAACCACAACTAGAAGTGTTAGGATATACGGAAATTGCAACCCTTGTGCACTAGTGGCGGGATTGTAAAACGGTGCAACTGCTATGCAAAGCAGTATAAAGGTTACTCAGAAAGTTGAAAATAGAACTACCGTAATAATCCAGCAGTCCCACTACTGGGTGTACATCCAGAAGACCTGAAAGAGGCTCAGAGAAGTATCTGCACACTTGTGTTCACAGTAACACAGTTCACAGCAGCCAAGGGATGAAAGTAACCCAGCTGTCCATCCACAGATGAATGGACCAACAAAATGTGGTGTATACATGCAGAGGAACAGCATCCAACCTAAAAAAAGCTGTGATATATCTAACAGGGATAAACCTTGAGGACATTATCCTAAATGAATTACACCAGTTGGAAAAAGAAAACACTCTATGATTCCACTTATGAGTATCTACAGCAGTCATATTCATAGAAACAATGTAGAACGGGGGTTTCCTGGGGCTGGGGTGGATGTGAATGTGAATATACTTAGCCCTACTGAATGGTATACTTAACGTAAAATTTACCATCTTAACCATTTTTATGTTATCATAAAAAAGGAATTACAGAATGAAAATGTGACAAATTCAAAGGGAACACACAAAAATCTCATTTACAGCTTTAAAGAAATGATAGGGGTTTTTTTTGATTTGTGATAAAAACTATCGTTTTCTTTCAGAAGCCATAAGAAAATTCCACCTGACCATATGAAAATGCTGCCCGACCAGAGGCTCACGCCCACAGCATTGGTCCTCTGTGCTTCCCAAAGCCAAGCCGCCTGTGTATTTCATTTCTAAACCGAATCTGAATCTACACGAGAAAATGCAGAACCAGTACACACAAAAATTGAGCAAATAAAATTAAGTCTTTGGAAAGAGCAGAAGTCTGATTTTTAAAGACATAACAACTGTCTGCCTCGTGCACTGAAATCTCTGGATGCTTTTAACAGCAGCCAAGACATGAGCCTGTTTTAAATGGGAAGAAATCACGCTACAGTTTTACAGGTTAAAAAAAATCCCCGCAGCATAAAGCCACCCCCTCCGCATCATCCATCTGCCTTTCCCGTTCATTAATTACAGACACTCGCGATTCTTCCTTTCTGGTTTCCCTGAACACTCAGACGCATCCTCCAAAGGGTAGAATGTTCCCTGTCTTGCATCCTAATTGCAAGATTAAACACACTTCTAACGCTCTAGTCCCCAACGGTTCCTGCAGTTCCTCACGGCACTTTCCCTCCCCCTCTGAGGTTTCTCCACACCCAAGTGCCTTCCTTACTCCATCCAGCTCTTACTCTTACCCACTTATTTTCATTTCATCTTCCAAATTAGCCCAACATCAACTCTGATATTTCTCCCAAGACACCTCAAAGGCACCCCGAGCCCCCATTTACCTGACAAATACAACTGGGTCACAACACTGCTGTGGGACCAGCCACCGTGGGTCCTCAGTGGGTATAGACTGCCTGCGGGTGGCAGTTAGAGATCCTCTGAGCTTGTGTCTCAGTGGCTTTGAGGGTCACCCTGGTTTTCTCTCTGCTTCATTCCCTCCCAGTTTAAGGATGCTGGGCCTGGACTCTGCAACTTGGGCTTTGGGGTCAATTCAATCCCCATTCATAGCTGTGTGATTCCAATGGAGTCACCTGACCACTTCGAGCTTCCACTGGGTCATCAATAAGCTGAAGAAAACAGTACTTGCCGTGTCGCTGCTGTAAGGCTGCATCACGTAAGTGAAGTGCTGAGGGTTCACGGCCTGGTACAGAGTAACTGAAAAAGATGCGATAGGGACCAGATCCTCTGGGGAAGGAAATACACCGGCTACAATCCTTTGGAGTTTAGACAATGTCACAGCATTTTTCTGAGCTCCTACATTCTGCATGTCACAGCATTTTTCTGTCACAGCATTTTCTGTCACAGCATTTTTCTGAGCATCCTACATTCTGCATGGGAAACGTCACAAAACTCAGGAGCTGGACAACAGTGGTGTCTTCAGGATGCAGCCTTCGACTTCGCATCAGGAACAATCATCCCCCAGGGGGTGGGGGGGGGGGTCCCAGTGTGACCCTATGACGTATTACCAACGACATGTGTTAACATTATCACGAAGCTCTGGAGCACCTGGACGCATCAAGTCCTCGGTGTGAGGCTTTATCGCAAAGTGCTCATCCTAAGCAGACCCTGAGGACCATCTGTGGCCCACGCGCCGGCGGCCCTCAGCTACGCCTCAGAAAGACACCTGGCCCCTCCTCGGTCAAGGACACGGGCTCCAAAGAGGAGCTAGGAAAAAATAGAAAAAGTGTCTTTAAATGTGTTTTCTTTCCTTTCTTTAAAAATTTGCGTCAAAATGGTATGCCTACCGCCAACTTAATAAACTCCTTGAGAAGTATAAATCCCAGCATGGGTTGGATTGTGGAAGGAAAGGCACACACACTGTAGGTAAGATGTGAACTTGTGCCGTGTTTCTGGAAGGTAATCTGGCAGCCCTAAAAGGCACTAAAAATGCCTATATTGTTTCACCTGATAGTTTCACTTTTAGCAACTTACGCTGTAATATTTAGATTTTCTTATAAATATGTAGAGAGATGTTCATCTCCCAGCACTACTTATAACGAAAAATGGCACATCAGTCATTTGAAGTTAAATTGAGGACAGAAGAGCTGTGAGGTAGACTACAGTCATTATACACTTTTTTTTTTTTTTTTTTTTTTTTGCGGTATACGGGCCTCTCACTGTTGTGGCCTCTCCCATTGCGGAGCACAGGCTCCGGACGCGCAGACTCAGCGGCCATGGCTCACGGTTCTAGCTGCTCTGCGGCATGTGGGATCTTCCCGGATCGGGGCACGAACCCGTGTCCCCTGCATCGGCAGGCGGACTCTCAACCACTGCGCCACCAGGGAAGCCCCATTATACACTCTTGACAAATATTTCAGAATGAGAAAATACACACTAAATATAAAAAAGAACTACATAAAATAACACGGCAGAATAGACAAGAGGTAGAGAGAAAAGATAGGGGATTACAAATTATTCTTTTGTCTTTTTTCAAATTGGCTCCAAAGCTTATTTTTGTACACAAAGGCAGGGAGGTGACTTGCAAAGACTGTTTGCCTTGCGTTTGTAAGCAGGTCCTACCACTCTCACCAACTCTAAACCGATGCCTTGATTCGCAGCTGAACCAGAAAAAACTCAGATGGAAATTATTTTAATTCCATTCAACAAGTAGGGTTTCATCCAGCCAAAAGGCTGAGTAGGTGGCATGAAAACTATACTTAGCAATCATGTCCTTGCTTAAGTTTGAAATTAATAGCTGCAATATTCAATAAAGTAACAGTTTAAACCTGTACAAAAATGATGCTAAAAACAGTCACGCTGCCAGCGCCAGTGACTTGTCCCAGTGGGAGACTTTTTCAGGTTAGACGTGAACGTTGGTGGAATTCCTTATCATTAAGGAAAGCAGCGGAAAATACAGGACCTACAAAGCTTTCTCACGAGGACGGCTGTGCTCTCTTCTCCACTGTCTCCTCCTAGAACATACAGGAATCTCTTACTGCCCGTCCTCAGGGCAACCCAGATGCCCAGGACAGGATCCCAGACAGGACTGCCCGAATAAACTAACCTGCCTGAACCATCGGAAGTGAGATAATCTACCACGATGTGTAGGTTATATCCGCAGCAAACGAAGCAGATCCATTGTAGGAACCATTCCTCACCCTCAACGGATGGGATGCTGTTTAAAAGGTGCCCACCCAACCTCAAGTGGGCCCATGCCACTGCCCCCAGCATGCCGCACCTGCCCCGTCCACGCCACGAACCTAGGTGTTGAATGAATACTTGACATGGGTCCCAGTCCAGAGATGTGCTCCAAGTGTGACACACACACCAGACCTAAGATGATGCAAAGTCTGTTTATATTGATGTCATAACGACAACATAGATATACTGGTTAAACACTGAAATCAGTGTCACTTATTTCTCCTCCCTCTTTCTTCTTTCCAGTTTCTTTAATTGAAATATAGTTGATTTACAATGTTGTTCCAATCTCTGTTGTACAGCAAGGTGACTCTTCCCTTTTTCAGCGTGGCTACCAGGAAGCTGAAATCCGCATCGTATCTATTCAGCAGCACTGCTCTTGCCACCAAGTCGTTTACTTCCCTCAGAGCACAGCATCACCATCCGACCTGACCCTGCTCGCGGACGGAATGTGCTCATTTGTCACGGGCCCCCAGAAGACAGAAGCCCCAAGAGAACAGGGCTCCCTAGCCTGTCTGCTAACTCCTCAGCACCCAGAACCCAGTGGGTGAGCCCCATACCACAACCATGAATGAATCATGAAAGAATGTGAGTCAGGAACCAAGACCGGGGCTCATCAGGCTCACCCACGACAGGCCTGCCCCTCTCCTAGTACTTCAGGTGAAAGTTCTTCCTTGAAAACTCACTCACTTTCCCCCTACCCACCCCACCCCCAGGTCCAAGGATGGGCCAGGGCTGGGTGTGGGCCAAGTGCTCAGCTCCAATCCTGACCCAGGATTTCTGGGCTTAGTCATGTCATGGCTTCCGTAGACCTCTGCTTCCAGGCGGGAAAAAAACGCTTTCGTTCACAGTAAGACGTTCAACCAAGATCCTCCGTCTCCCACGGTACTCAACAACCTTGCCCTCCAGGGGCCGCATGCCCGGCACCGCAAAGTCCTGCTCACACATCTTCCTGGGCTGCCCGGTCCTAAAAACCGGTGACCTACAAAAATCAGGCCCAACTCCCCCTCCAGGGAGCGCCCCGCTCAAACCTGGACACACCCCTGCACCTGGAGGGGTCCCCGGGGCACCTTCACCAGCTGACCTTGGAGGGCTGCACACCTGCCCCAGATCACCCACCCAGGGCCGTGGAGGACAACAGGCCACCAGCTCTGACCCACCCTCTACCCACACCCTGCATGAGCCTAGGCCCCGGGCCTCCAGCTCAAGCCGGGGTCAGGAGATGGTGGCCCCTTCCTGCCCATCAGAGCTCCTCTCGTGTAAGCGGGGTGGAGGGGGGAGTCACTTTTTTGGGGGATCCTCTACTGAGTTGAGAGGATCACGAATTGGATTTGCATGATAACGGAGAGTGTGTGTCCGGGAGAAACACATCAATGAAGCACTGATGGTGCCTGAGACCTAGAGGGGGCTGGACACTCTGAAGGAATCAGAGAACCAGAAGCAAGGGTCGTACTAAGACGCCCTCTGCCATCAGCCCACGTTTTCCCAAGTCTTCAGACCTGCCATGTATCTTCCCTCAGCGAAGACCACCCATGAGGATGCTGGACAAAACCAAACAGAAGTTCATCTTACTTTATGGAGAAGGGGCTTAAGACCCCAGCTTGCCGAGGGTGACCACTGCCTCTCACGCGGCCCGTGTCCTAGAAGCCCATGGCTCTGTGCCTGCAGTTCTCCACCTCACACAAGCTGTCGTTTCTACTCCAAGCCAACACTGAATATTTACCTTCCACAACTTCCTTCTATGTAGCCAACAAGATGCCTAAGAGGACTGAAGAGCCTTTCTCTCGCTGGTCTGGCGGGGGGAGCTACTTGCCCACATCACGTGTACCACTAGATCTTACAAATGGTCACATCCCCCCAAAATGCTTCAGAGGCAGCCTTTCAGCTTCAAGGACACATTTAGATTTAGTGAAACCCTCTATTACAAGGCAGAAATAGCTGAAGTTCCGACTTCTGGGAATGGCCTACATCTCCTTTTTACAGATGTATAGAACGGTTGAGCATAACTGCAAAATTAAGCCATGGTTATTATGAAGATGTTCATTGCTCGAAGTCACCAAGCTCTGAGAAGCATCTCACACGGCAAGGAGGTCCCAGCAGACCAGACAGCTCACGGGTCGACACAACCCCCTCTGCAAGCTGACACACCTACTAGGAAAGGCAAGCGAAATTCAAGGCACTTCTTCAATGACAGCCCGAGAGGCTAAGGAAATAAGTGTGGTTATTACAGAACCTCGGAGGAATCGCAAAAGCTCCAAATATGGTAAAGTTGAAGTTTGTCAAGATAGTAAAGCTTTGTGATAGACTGAACTTTTTCCCTGTTATAATTTTAGATAGATACCTGAACTTGTATCTCTGCATGCAGCTCAGATCAGGTGTTACCTTTTCAATGAAACCAAATCTAATTGTTCCAGTTTAACAGTCATTTCCTTGCTCTGTGCTCCCAAAGCGCAGTGTTCCTCTTGGTAAGGTCCTTTCTAACAGCCTCCAATTCCTTTCCTAAGACTGCAGTGTGTAGGGCTGGGTCAGGTGCCTCTAGGTTTGCAGCCTGGTTGTAGGTGCTACAGCTGAAGTGTGTGTGTGTGTGTGTGTGTGTGTGTGTGTGTGTGTGTGTGTGTGTGTGATGGATACAGCAAGTCAGCAGACCCCGATTAACAAAAATGTTCACTGTTCTCTCAAGTTCTCTAAGAATTTTCAAAATAAAATTAAAAATTTAAAGTGAAGTAACAATAGCTCAGTCATTGCCGATTAAAGAACTATGGTGTTTTTTAATGAGTAAATGACCACTTAGTAATCGAGCCAAGAGGACTCGGGGAATTTTTTCATCCAGTAAGCATCGAAGCTCGCACCAGCAGGCACCACGGCAGGTGCAGGGGACTCAACCATGAACCAGCCTGTCCCCGACCCCAGGACCACCTGGGAGGAAGAGGGAGCCAGGGGCACTGAAGGGTACACATCGCAATCCATCAGTATTTATGGAACAAACCAGGGAATGGATCACAAAGCCGTAGGAAGTGGAACCGTGTCTTGAAGCACCCAGCAGAACTTGTCCACGTGTGGGGATGGGTGAGCCATTCTGACAGAGTGAGGCCACGGCAAAGCCAAAGGGACAGAGGACACTCTCCTCCCACCGGCTGCCCCGTCCCGGGACCCTACCACTCAGGAGACTGACGCAGCGCCAGGAGCAGCCCGGGTTACTGGCCCGTGGGGTGGAGACGCTGGGACGCGCCTGAAGGCCCCCGCCAGCACTTTTCACTCCCTGCTGAAAGGCTGGCGGGAGATGGGCCCATCTGATCCGCCGAAGGGGGAATACCCCTCTCCCCCCGGGCACAGATTCCACCAGAGATCCTCAGGAGGGTCTGATTCTCTCTCTGAAGCACCCAGACATTGCAGAGTGCCCCCTCTGCCATGCAGATCTGGTTCTCTGGTTCCGAGTGCTAACGGTCCCGGAATTGGTTCCTGGCTACGTGACTGATCCTCAGGACAGAGGCGCGGCCACCCTCCCTTCTGCTTGGAGACTCGGGGCTGCGCTCATCCAAGAAAACAAGCTCCTGAAGGCTCTGCAAGTCATGCCGACAGTTTCTAACACCAGGGAAGCCCACGGGAAACTTTTTGGGGACCCCTACATGGGTCATCTGAACAAGCAGTAGCTAAGGTATAACCTCTGTGGACCAAAGGTGGGATCAATCACCTACGGTGTCGAGATGATCCCACGGAAACTCTGGAATCAAACTCCACAGCATTTCCCCTCCACAAAATCTCTGCAGGCACAGTTGACAACTCAGAAACATCTGTGGAAACCGTTTAGCCTTTCTCTCTCTTTTGAAGATAAAAGCAGTGTTCCTTTTAAACAAAAAGCTGGGTGGGACTCGCTGCACATTCTCTCTTTTC